>NC_133422.1:101584218-101888750 GCF_049350105.2 Macaca mulatta | reverse complement strand
GTACTTTTGAAATCGATTTGCTAGTATTTTGTTAAGGATTTTTGCATCAATATGCATCAGTGATATTGTCCTGTAATTTTCTTTTCTGTTAGTATCGTTGTCTGGTTTTTGTATCAGAGTAATGATGGACTCATAAAATGAATTTGGAAGTCTTCCCTCCTCTTCAGTTTTTTGGAAGAGTTTGAGAAGGATTGGCAATTATTCTTTAAATGTTTCATAAAATTCTCCAGTGAAGCCATCTGGTCCTGGGCTTTTATTTGTTGGGAGATTTCTGATTACTGATTCAATTTTCTTAACAGTTATAGATCTGTTGAGATTTTCTAATTCTTCATAGTTCAGTCTTGGTAGACTTTATATTTCTGGAAACATATCCATTTTTTTTAGGCTATTCAATTTGCTGGCATATAGTTGTTCCTGTAGTCTCTGATTATCTCATTTTTTTTGGCATCAATTGTGATGTCTCATCTTTCATTTCTGATTTTAGTTACTCAAGTCTTCCTTTGTTTTCTTAGTCTAGATAAGGGTTTGTCAATTTTGTTAATCTTTTCAAAAAAACAACTCTGTTTTTAATTTTTTTCTTCTTGATTTTCTATTCTCTTTTGTTGATTTATGCTCTAATGTTTATTCCTTTCTTCTGTTAACTATGTGATTACTTTGTTCTTTTTCTAATTCCTTGAAGTATAAAGTTTATTCATTTGAGATCTTTCCTTTGAATGCAGGTTTTTACCACTATAAACTTTGCTCTTGGTGCTGCTTTTGGCTGCATCCCATAAGCTTCGTTAGGTTGTTTTCCTCTTCATTTGTCCCAAGATACTTTTAAATTTCTTTATTACTCCATTTTCATGCTGCTGAAAAAGACATACCTGAGGCTGGGCAATTTACAAAAGAAAGAGGTTTATGGACTTAAAGTTCCGCTTGGCTGGAGAAGCCTCACAATCATGGCAGAAGGCAAGGAGGAGCAAGTCACGTCTTACATAGATGGCAGCAAGAAAAGAGAGAGAATTTGTGCAGGGGAACTCCTCTTTTTAAAACCGTCAGATCTTGCGAGACTTATTCACTATCATGAGAACTGCATGGAAAAGACCTGCTGCCATGATTCAATCACCTCCCACCGGGTCCCTCCCACAACATGTGAAAATTCAAGATGAGATTTGGTGGGGACCAAGTCAAACCACATCAATTTCCCTTTCAATTTCTTTATTAACTCCATTGTTCAAGTGTGTGCTGTTTAATTTTAACATTGTTGTGAAATTTCCATTTTTCCCACTGCTATCGATTTCTTATTTCATTGTGATCAGAAAGATAATTGGTATGATTTCAGTCTTCTTAAATGTGTTAAGATTTGTTTTGTGGGCTAATGTGTGATCTATCCTGGAAGACGTTCTCTGTGAACTTAAGAAAAACGTGTATTTTGCTTTTGTAGGGTAGAGTGTTTTATCCATGTCTGTTAAGTTCAATTCGTTATAATGTCGTTATAGTCTCTGTTTCCTTACTTACCATCTGTCTGATTGTTCTATCCATTGTTGAAAGTGAGGTGTTAAGATCTCCTCCTGTTACTGTGTTAATGCTGAATTCTCCCTTCACTTCTGTCCTTCATACATTTGAGAGCTTTGATGTTAGATACATGTATTTCCCCCACTTTTATTGCTTTCCTTTTTGAATCATTGGTTTTGTTGTTGTTTTTGTATGGACATGCTCTGACTCCTTTTACATTTCCTTTTATATCTCTTCTATAGGTATTTTATTTATAGTTACCAGGGGGTTAACATAAAACATTTTATGGTTATAATAATTGATTTTAAGCCATTATCAACTTAACTTCAATTGTACACAAAAACTCTACTCTTTTGTATCTCTCCACCCTTGTTTTATGTTATTGATGTCACAAATGGCATCTGCATATGCTGTATATTTGTTTCAATAAGGCTGTTCACCGTCATACTCATCCAGGGTTCTGCTGCTGCTTCTCTGCTTTCTGGAGTTCTCATAAAAGTTTTTTGGCTGTATATTGTTGTGGAAATAAGGACTGGGACTTACTCTTCCAGTGTCTTATTGACATCCTGAGGCATTTTTCATGTTTCGTAACATTTTAATACAAAATTATTTCAATGAAAATATACTTAAGAACATGGTTATTACTATCTGGTCCCTTTGTCAATTTGTTTTTGCCAAAAATAATTTCACTCAACTGTGTAGAATTACTTTTTTAATAAACTATATTATATTTGAATTGTCTCCATTAGCTCTTGCCATTACCACTTTTAAAAAAGCTTATAGAAAATACAAATGATTTGTTTGTTCCATTAGTCTTTATTCTCTTGGTTTGGATTGCTTATGGCTAATGAATGAACTACTTTGGCAGATATTGGCATGTGGACCAATTATGGCACAATCTATAGTATTTGATAAGCTAATTGTGTTGCTTGGCTGGCGATGGCAATGTCTAGTTGTTTTGGTAATAGAGTTATATCATTAGCTACGTATCGAACCCTTGATATTTCCCAGCTATCAAACACTTAGTGAGCATTTACTCTCTGTGAGAAACATTCTAAACTGTATATATGTGTGAGTGTATGTATGTGTGTGTGTGTAGTTTATATCTGCACATATAGTTTATCTCTGTATGTGTATGTATATATATGAAATAATACTACCCTGGGTAGTGGTGAAGATTAAAAAGCCTATAAATATATATATATACACACACACACATTATAGATGGATAATATATAATGTGTAAGTAATATATACTCTATCTGTATATACTATAGATAATGTATGATATATATATGTATATCCCATATATACAACAAATCATATATATGTACCCAAGTGTGTGTGTATATATATATAGGTATTATATACTGCACAATTTAGATATACATATAATTTTAATACCACCTCCACGAGTAATATTATTTTTGCCATTTTGCAGATAAGTAAAACAAGGCAGAGAAGTTAAATAAGTTGCCCAAGGTCATGTAGCATAGTAGGAATCCAAACTCAGAAAGTCTTACCCTGGAACCTCCCCTCTTAACAGCAATGCAAGACACTGAAGAGGCTGGCTTGATCATATGCACACACACACAGGGTGTTTCGGTTGCTTTGCATAAGCTAACTGTGCTTATTGTGCCTCTCCATTGCATCCTATGTTTTCAAGCATACCAAAAATGAAAGACCACTCCACCACCTAGACAGTCCCCTCACTGTCTTACTTATATCAAAGTAGGCTGATGGGAAGTATTATCTTCATCCAGTCAAAAGACATCTCCTGTGTTTGTCAATTGATAGAGTCTAGGCCTTCTGTCCTTAGCACCAAATGTCTGTTAGAAATCGCTGCCATTATCCAGCATGTTGATCAAAGAAAGATATATGCAAGTGTTCTAGGGTCGGGGGCTGATATTAGGAGACGAAAAAATTGGGCAGTAACAATACTTTTCTTGAATCTTTCTGACTACCTTTGATTCTACAAATTGGCTGGCATTCTGCAGATCCAAATATCTCACCTAAATTTCTTCTCTGGGCTACAGAGCTGTGATCATATGACTTGTACAAGCTTCACAGAGGTGGTTGTTGAAAGGCTGTCCCATTGCAGTCTGTGATAAAGTAGAGTAGCTTATTTAAGATAACGTTGTTTATTAAAATTGAATTTATGAGGAAAAATAGATCAGGAATGTAAAGAAAATATTAAAACACTGAAACTGAAAATGGACAAAATGAAGACTTCGGATGGCCACAGTGGAAATGAAAAGGAGACAGTGGAGTTGAATGCAGTCTCATGGTCCTGAACACCCACAAACATAATGACTGCCACAGATATACACAATTGTTCCTCTCTTCCTGTAAATCTTTTCTTCCTTTCACATTTTATTTTCTAGCTTTATATGTATGTATGTATGTATGTATGTGTATGTATATGTGTGTGTGTATATATATATATATATTTTTTTTTTAAAGGAAAGAAAGCCCAGGCGCTGTGGCTCATGTCTGTAATTCCAGCACTTTGGGAGGCCAAGGCGAATGGATCACTTGAGGTCAGGAGTTGGTGACCAGCAAGCCTAATGTGTCTCTACTAAAAATACAAAAATTAGCCGGGCATGCTGGTGGGCACCTGTGATCTCAAGCTACTTGGGAGGCTGAGGCAGGAGAATCACTTGAACCTGGGAGGCAGAGGTTGATCACTTGAACCTGGGAGGCAGAGGTTGCAGTGAGCTGAGATTGTGCCACTGTCTCAAAAAAAAAAAAAAGGAAAGAAACGAATGTAAGTGACACATTTAATGGAATGTATATAACCAGAGGCAAACAGAGGAGGAGTAACAGATCGGGAATGAGACACAGATAAGTCCCACATCTTTGAAATAGGCAGGTCAGCAGCACCTTTATTTTAGCAGTTTTTACATGGCAAGTCTGTTTTCATGTTGTCTAGCCTCAAATGACAAACAATTACTTGGGAATAGGACATATAATGAAAGAATTGAAAAAGGAATTTTTTAATTAATAAAATTTATAGTGGAACGCAATTAGGAAATATATGTATATTTGTGTGTATGTTTGTGATCTATAGAATAACATTTCTATTGATCGCACAACTTGTAAAGGTCAGAAGCACAATATTTTCTGAGAACAGTACAAATCTATTTAGAGTTAAAGGAGAAAGTAAATGGCTTATTTTTGAAAATTGGTGTTTGCCTTAATGGAGAAATGACCTGTCATTACTGGGAAGTAAAATGTGGAATTTCACTTTGAGAAAATAAGTGATGCAATTATCCACTGCCGGTAACCTTAGTTCTCCAAAATGTACATGTGGGACGCTGTGCCAGTGCTCCTAGAAATCACATACTCCTCTGCTCCTTTTGGGGTATGGTTTTTGTATGACAGCTCTGGGGAGTCCTGGACTCCTCTGAGAGTGGTCTATGGACCAGCAGCATCACTATCCCTTGTGCCTTGTTCAAATGCAAATTTGCAGGCCCCTATCTCAGACCAACAAAATCAGAGGTGGTGGGTGGGAGGAGCTATATTTTCACAAACCTACTAGATGACTCACACGTGCATTAAAACATGAGAAACATTGCCAAAGAGATGAGTAGGGTCTGACCAACCCAGCACCTTTGCTTTCTCCCTCAGTGCCTAGGGAAAGTTAACCACATTTAAAAATAAACCCAACACATAAGTCTCAAAGCTAACAACAACAACAACAACAATAAAATGAGAATAAGATAAAGATTTTTAAAATATAAAATAAATTTCAGGTTATTTCATTGCAGTTACTAGATGTCTTGAGTTCAAGCTGTAACATTTTTACAATTGTTTTGTACCCACATCTTCAGGAAACACGTGGGGCAAACAGGTCCAACATTACATAGCATCAGATACTTTCCAAACAATTCCTCTTACACCTCACAACTCTATTATGTAATAATAATAGAAGTTAATCTCGAATGGCTCTTAATAGGTAACAAGGACTTTCCTAAGAGCTTGCAAATACTAATGTGTCTAATCTTCACAGCATACCCATGAGGTTGGTCAATTATTGTCTTTATTTTACAGATGGGAAAACAATTACTTGGAGGGGTTATGTCAATCAATGGTCAAGGTCATATATGTGGCAATTAACTATTCAAAGGCAGGCAGCCTAGCTCTAGAGAACATGTCTTAGTCACTAAGTCCAGTGACTTTATTGTAAATATATTTACACTATTTTATTGTTGAGAAGGGTGAAAGGATAAATGCTTTCCTAAAATCACATTGTTGTTAAGAGGCAACCCAGTTATACCACATTTCCCATACTTGTACTCAGTCCCCTACTCCAGCTCCCTATACCCAGGCACCAACCATGTAAAAGGTACTTAACCTCTTACATAAAGGGGTTCTACCCCATGTGGATTTTAAGAATTAGTTCAAACAATCTATGTAAAATGCTCAGTGCTTAGCACATAGTAAGAGCTCAAATTTAGCAAAGGTTTTTCATTATTATTTCAAGTGAAGTAGACAAGGATTATACTGCATTTCATTAAATTTAACAAGATGTCATCACTAAGAAACATCCTAATTTTGGAGACGTTAAAATATGCAAATGCACACATCATATAGTGGATGAAATATGACACTTTCTATGTAACAGCTTTTTAGTCAGTGATGAATGCCAGATTTTCCCAGCATAACCACAGACACTACAATTTTTTATATTGCTATTATTTGCATGACAGAGTGGTACGGATGTATATTTATTTTTACTTTTCTTAGCAATCTGCAAAGATTATTATTACATTGCATAGATAAGACAATAGAGGCTTAGAGACGTTAAGCAACAACCAACCTAGTAAGTGGTAGAGTCAAGACTGATGTTCATATCTGTCTGACCCCAAAATCTTGACATGTGCTATGATACACCCATGATCCCTAATCCCTCAATACTTTCCTTAACTCTTTTCTGTGTGCAAGTTGGTCAGTTCCCAGCTCTTGACTTTTTCACAGAGGAAATTATACAATAATGGCCTCAAATAGCTTTCATAGGATTAAGGGCACGAAGGGACATGAGTGTTGAGTGGTGAAATATCAGGCATGATGTGAAGGCAAAGTATTCATCTGTTCTTATTTATCAGCATTAATGGCACTTAGGAGACACATTACATTTCAACAAGCCTCAGCAATCAATAAGCCCCAAAATACATCTCAACTCCCTAAAGAATTGCAAAGATAGACGATACATTTAAAAGAAAGAAGAGAATTTAAACATATATGTTTAAAAAGGTTATATTTGAAAGCAATACAGATATAACACTGGGTTTTAAGAATTTACACAGTAAATTTTATCCTCTTGCAAAGTAATCAAACTTTGTATTTAAAGACATAACAGAATTATGCATTTTCATATTGCACTTGGGTCTGAGCACTGGAAATCCATAGCAGACATTCTAAAAAACCAGTTAGAGGCTTTCTGATCCAACAGAACAAATATCTGACCACCCAGATACTTACATTTTCCAGGGTACAAGCCATGCCATCATGTGGCCAAAAGAGTCTCTTTTCTTCTTTTTTTTCTTTTTTGGTGAATGAAAGAATATATATCTTTTTTATTTTTAGGAAAACCTATTATTTGGGATAAAAGAAGGACAATGCTGGTTTCTAAGAGATTTCTGTCTTTTTGGGGGGAATTTCTTTTCATTCAATTGATCATTATTCATGAATGGATTAATATTTATTAGAAACAGCCACTTCAAAAGATGTTTCTCATTTTCTGCCTTGATCCTGCTGTAACTGTATAATACAGTAAGAAGGAAATAAAATGACTTGGGGACACTTCAAATCGATTCATTTATAAACATAAATTTATAATTAGACTGTAGATTATTTTCAGGATCATTTCCTAATAAGAAAAAGAAACTACTACTGAAAATGGGCTTTACTCACAATTTTATACCACGTGAAATTAACATTCAGATCCCATTAATACCACAGAGGAAATGGAAGATGGGGTTGGTTGAGAGTGTGTGAGTTTGCCCAACTTGTCTTCTTGATAATGTTAGAAACAAAGATTGTTCTCTCCTCTGTAGAATGGAAGCATATTCCTTTAGAACTCCAGTGGCTATTGCATTGCTAGCAATCAACAAATAAATATAGATAAGAATTCAGTTATTTTAAAATGTGTACTGTGAATCTCCTGATTTTTCTACTCGTGAAGATATTAGATTTTATTATTATTATCATCATCATCATCGAGACAGTCTTGCTCTATCACCCAGGCTGGAGTGCAGTGGCACGATCTCAGCTCACTGCAACCTCCACCTCCCGGGTTCAAGTGATTCTCATGCCTCAGCCTCCAGAGTAACTGGGATTACAGGTATGCACCACCATGTCTGGCTAAATTTTGTATTTTTGAGGACAGGATTTCATCATGTTGGCCAGGCTGGTCTTGAATTCCTAGCCTCAAGTGATCTGCCTGCCTCAGCCTCCCAAAGTGCTGTTATTGCAGGTGTGAGCCACCATGACTGGCTGATATTAGATTTGAAATACTAGTAAGAGATTAATTTTGCAAGAGAGAAAAAGTACAAGAAATTCACCATCACTTCACAGTTCCCTGACGTACTAGCTTGATGATTTACTTAAAAAAAATGCATTTCCTAAAACTGAAAAAAAAATTAGTTAGAATTTGGAAAGATGAAATTTATAAAACTAATAAAAGGATCCAGATAAGATTTAGAAGTTACATTTCTGAGTGAAGTGAATGTATCCCAATATCCCACTTAGGGTAAAGCGTATTCTAGAGTTGTATCATGGGATAGAATCGACTGAAAAGGTAGGTAGAGGCAAATGAGGCCAAGGCCATCTGCCTTTCCTTTTCCAGCTGCCCATCGTGATTTTACCCATGAATAGAAACAGTACATTATCACTTACCAGAAAGGGGAAAAATGAGTGTGCCTTGCTTGAGGTTAAAAGAAGTACAATCAATTATATTTCTAAATGGCTACAGTTTTTGAGACAGCCAAGAAAAAGTCACAAACATGCCTCACAATTGGGATTTTCAAGTTACTTTTAAAGTGGTGAAAAATTAAAAGAAAATGTTCAATTTTAGATGTAAGAATGGAAAAGGTCATTTCTCTGTGGATTTTAAGAGGAAGTCTTATACGTGCTTTCTCTGGCACCTGTGAAGACTGGTGAAGCTTAGTTATAGCTTCAAAACACTTGATCAGTTTTATTTGCAGTACAGATAATATGAGGGATTCAGGAGTTGCTGTTTTAATGGCAGTGCCCAATAGAAGTGTCAAGTACCACTTAATACAAAGGCCTGAGGAATCTGATGTTCTCATAGAGCCAAAACCACTAATTTTAACTTCCAGCAGATTTAAGATGAGACCATGGAAAGTGGTGCCTAGTTCCTTCTTATCCTCCCTTCCTTTAGCAGAGGACTTCGTCTAGAGCTTGTGTGCAAGCATATTGATGCTGGGTGTGGGGCAGATGAGGAGGGAATAGCATTCTCTCCAAATCCATCCTCTGCACTTCATCCTGACCATGGTACTGAGGAGATCACAAAGACTTCAGAAGTCTTTAGGTGTTCTCATCTTCTCTTCATGTTTGATGGCAACTCTCAAAATCTCAAAGCCAAAACCACAAAAAAAACCACCACTACCAATAACAAGCAGTAACGTGAGCCTCTATCCCAAATTCTTCCTGAGCCTGAGAATATTGCTTTTCATTTCACCCAGCAAGACAAAGCACCCATCAAGTTGACAGGCTCGACAAGAACTTAGAGAGCAATCCTACACTGTGTTCCTCAGTCGTGTGTTGAAGGAGTCACTACATTTCCCCCCATATACGAGAGTAACTGCTGCTAATTAGTGTGAAGAGCCAGTTAAAAAGTTTAAAAAAAAAAATCTTTGCTGTCAATGTAAATAGGGACTCCACTTCTACTAAGAAAAAACTGTGTGTACATTCTAAATACAACCTTTACCCCCACCTTTCACTTTTCATTGTGGAAAAAATAACCTTACTACTGGTGAACTCCTAAAGGTTCTCTCTCATTAAGAGGGTGAAAGATCTGGAAGAATGTGCATATCAAAGAGATGAGAAGGAACCTTCTAGAGAGCCAGAGCTCATTGGGCAGAGTGCTTGGAAAGGAGGGGTTGGAAAAGGCTCAGAATACAAAAGGGAGGGTTGAGCTGAGGAGCTAAGCTGGGCCTCAGCCTTGGTCCTTTGGGCAGGATATTCTCAACTGAAAGAGCAAATCAGGTGATCAGATTCACCAATAAAGCATTTTTTGTAATACTCCTATTCTGGGGTTTCTGTTTAGGAAGAGCGCGCCACGTGAAAATGATGTCCCTCTATGCAAATCTTAGACTATTATTACCATACTTAATAAAGTTTTGTCAAAATGTCTGAATTCCTTGAATTTGATCTGCCATCACAGCAATTGAAATATAATAAGAATAGTTAATTTATGTTTAGTTTCCTTTAAAATGTGTGTTTCTAAATTTTCTGAGACTTTTTTTTTTTACTTCTAAACATAACTTCATGAATGAAACAGTGGCATGAATGAACATAATACATTCCCTTTATTTAAGGGAAACTGGAAGGAAAATATACAAAAATAAAGATACATCCTTTTCTCTGAATTATTCATCAGTGAGAAATTCTGAAACTTGCAAATCACAGTTTGTGAATAGCAAGGAAAATACCACCCATGTCAATGAACAGAAATGATCCCGTCTACAAATTGAAAACATTCTCTATCCCCTCAGGTAAAAGGAGAAAGTAACAGCTGATTGCTTTCACTTTGACTTTCACTTGCTTTGGGATTGAAGACACTATACATTAGTATGTGTTTTTTATGGATCAACCTCCTTAAAATAGCTCAAGTATATGAGTATTTGGTCTTTTACCAGATCCAGCCAATTCTCATTATTCGCTGATTTTGTAGTTGTGAATTCACCGACTTGCTAAAATTTACTTGTACCTGCCCCCCACATCAATACTCACGGAACTTCCACTGTCATTCATGGACATGCCCAGAGCAGTGAAAAAAGGTGGGTCCCTCCACAGGTCTGTCTCCATCTGAGGTTGCACAGAACCATACCCTCCCTGCTGGCTGGGTCCAGCTCTCATATTGTAAGCATGCATCCTTTTTGAAGCCTATGAGTGCCATGTTTTTCTAATTTCTTGTGCTTTTTGTTGGTGATTTTATAGTCTAAATGACTCCCAAGTGGAGTGCTGAACCACTGTCTGGTGTTCCTAAGCCCAAGAATTCTGTGATGTGGCTTACAGAGTGTGTGTTAGAGAAGCTTCATTTAGGCATGGGTTATAGTTCGTTGGCCGTGCGTTCAGTGTTCGTGAATCAACATTATATGTTGAATCAGGTGTCTTTAATCAGAAACAGTCATAAAACAAGGATGTAGGCCAGGTGCAGTGGCTTATGCCTGTAATCCCAGCACTTTGGGAGGCTGAGGCAGGCAGATCACTTGAGGTCAAGAGTTTGAGACCAGCCTGGCCAACATAGTGAAACCCCATCTCTACTAAAAATACAAAAATTAGCTGGTGTGGGTGGCACGCACCTGTAATCCCAGCTACTCTGGAGGCTGAGGCAGGAGTATCGCTTGAACCCGTGGGGTGGAGGTTGCAGTGAGCCGAGATCATGCCATTAAACTCCAGCCTGGGCCATAGAGCAAGACTGTCTCAAAAAAAAAAAAAAAAAAAAAAAAAAAAAAAAAAAAAAGGATGTACTGATGGCTGATGGGTTGAGTTAGATGTGAACAAAGGTTCGTGGGACCTTATCCATGTAATTTACTAGGAGCAATGGCTCTGTATCCACTACTAGGTGTTCACAGTAACTTTGTAGAGCATAACTACCATGAGAAAGAGGCAGTACCTTCTTAAATTTACTTTTTTATTTAAATTGTTGATCAGAAATAGAATCCCATTAATATTGTTTTTAAATCATTTTGGAAAGCAAATTGGAATTCAATCTAAGCAGTTGTTTCTGTAGAAATATGTTGGCCCCACAGCTGCTCCTAAAGGGCTGTGAGTAGAGACTGGGTCTGTATTCCACTGACCCAGGTCCGCCTCCAGCACTGGAAAGGGCTTTGCTCCGGCTGTAGCTCTGTCAGCTATCACAGTTAAGTAAAAAGGACACCCTCTAGTTGTATTTTTCTACTCCTGCTGCTCCTTTGCAGATTTTTTTTTCTCACTGTCTAAGCAGTGTTGATGTAATTCCCTTTTATGCTTAAATTCTCTATTTGTATGGCAGGTGGCACACCACTGAATGTGTTTCTGCCCCCTTCTGCAAGCTGGGTGATTTGAGTGGGGAGAGAAGGGTCATTCCAATGTTGTTATGGAACTCATAAATGAATGTTTTTGAAAGTGGGGTCTTGATTGCTACTTTAACATAATCTATGCTTTCAAAAGCTAGTTGTTTTATAAACAAAATGGGTTTGTTTGCAAAGACCTAATATCAGACACTACGCCTTAATGTTCATATCCAGGAATTGTTCTTTCACTGAAATGTAATTTAAATTTACTGGCAATTATTTTTAAAGAAAATATTTTATGAATAATTCTATTTTCAAAAGTAAACAGTATACATAGGATGTTGAGTGAATTTCGCTCTTGGTTTTTCATAGACTATTTTGATGTCCTTTGAAATATGTGCTCTTCAGGATCTAAGAGTTAATATTTTAGGGTATATAAAATTATAGTGTCTTACAAAAACATTTATAAACATTTTTATTCTCTTTTCTAAATGTCTGATCCCTTCTGAGTCTTTACAAATATGCATAACATTTTTCTCTAATTTATTTGAAAGAAAATTATATCTATTATGTAAAAATTGCTTCATGTTCTAATGAACAATTATCTAAATCCTATTGTTATTTCATGATAAAGAATAGAGAAAACAGATTAGAATGACTGTCAGGAGAACAAAATTCTAACACTGGCTCAGCTACTAGTTAACCATGTAAACGTCTACAATGTATTAGATTGGTGCAAAAGTAATTGCGGTTTTTGCCATCCCTTTTATGGCAAAAACCACAATTCCTTTTACATCCACCTAATACTTAATTTTTGTGGGCCTCTGTTTCTCCAGTTGTGAAACACTGTGGTGAGACTGGGTTTCCTCTATGGTTCATGTCCTCTGAGGAAGCATAGGATCATAAGAACATGGTAAACATTACAGTGCTATGAGAACATTGCCTTTATCTCTTAAAATATTTCTATTATTTATTAACAAATTGATTCTCAGTCTTGACAAGCAATTGAACGATTGTACTACAGTCTTCAAAATATTACATTACTAAGAGTGATACAATACCAGAAAAAAAATGTTAAATTTGAAATTTAACTGCTAAAAAATGTTTTTTGAAACAGTCATTTTCATTCAATATTATAAAGTTGAAGTTTCCAAATATGTATTTACTATCTTTCCATAAACAATTTTAGAAAAAGTAAATATTTAAAACTGTTACTATTAGTAGTTTTTAATCCTCTTTTACCATCCTAATCTATATTCACTGCAATTATTACCTATTTTGTAAATGTTCTGGGCCATCTTGCATTCCTATAATTCATGAAACAGGTTATAGTCAACTATTTTAAAAAGTCATTCAAAAATAGAGAAAAGATAAATGCAGACACAGAAAAAGACTATGGCACAAGAAGATAAGATAATAGAAACATTTTCATGTATTCGAAAGAATTTTGTTAGCATAAATCTTCATTTTTATTCTTGTTTGAGCATTCTATGGTGTTCCTCATGACAGGGTTTGAATTTGGACTGATCGCACTTGAAATGGAAATATGCAGTTCAGCTGTTTGTACACAAATATGAAACAATTATTCCTGGAAGCACATTTATTCCAGTATCCCTCTGTAACTATGGTGACACAGCCCCACAGCTTGCAAAAACATACAGGACTAGAGTCTGTGAAAAAAGACCTTATGTGATAATTCCGTATTTGAAACATCATTTTAGGAAGAGGGTGAAACCCCAAAATATCCAGTGTCCCTTATGTTGTGTGTACTAATATTGGGTTATAAATATAAACTAATAGCTATCTTGTTGTGTTTTTTACCCAAATTGAGAACCAAATGAGAATTAGTTTGATTCAGAGTGTGACTCCCCACAATTTCATCGATTTCATAAGACCAGATATATAGATAGAAATTTAAATATTCAGTTATGATATTTATGAATATTGAATATTAAATATGATGGAGATAATGTGTTCATATATTTCTCAACATCTTTTCTCTTTGGACATCAAGTAGATGACGTTTCAAATTCCTCATCATTACAACCAAAATAAACACATTGGCTCCTCTCATTTCTGGGGGCAGCAACCAGCCTCAATTTATACCACAAGCCTTCCAGTCAGACTGTGGTTTTAACAAAGGCTACAGCCTTGAAGTGCCTTGTGTAGCTCTTCAATGCAGTCTTCTCTAGGAGGCCTGAGCCTAGGGTCCGTTCTGGGCAGGGAGATCTAAGTGATTTTCCCTGAGTAATCCCTCCTGAGTTCTCCAGAACCAAAGGAGACTCTGAAGCAAAAATCAAATGTTTCATTCCCAAACCTTACTTCCCCAAATCCTATGATCTGAAATGAAGCAGGGAGGACAGAAACCGTCTAAAGTTTTAAAAGGTAAAGTTAGGCAATAAAATCTGTAAGGACAATTTCTTTCTCTCGAAAAGTAAATTAAAGAGTCACGCCAGGTATTCCCAGGAGCGAAGCTGCTGGACGGTGAAAATGAGGCTTGTTGGAAAACCCTTATCTGTGTCAGAACCTGGTGGTCCCTGGATAGTTGAGATCAGATTGCCATGACTTAGGTAGAGTGCTCCTTTCACACCATTTGTTATTAAATTGCTATATGAATTTCTAGAAAATTTTTACATTGAGATTTTAATCTTTTTTATTAAATCAAACTCTACTGCTCATTAAGCCTTCGTTCTTAAACTGTGCTCTTCTAAATTCCAGAAGACGTATTTTCAGTTCCTAACAAATTTTATGTTTAAAGCCATGTGTTAAGGAATTATACTTATTTTATATTTCTGGTACACGTTTGTTCTGGAATGTTGCACATGTCTTGATTTTGATAACCCATTGAGATGCTCTTCCTCATGACATTATCTAAGATGTTACAGTGTCACACTGGGGAAACACTGTACCTCATTTTGATAACTCGTTGGGATGCTCTTATGATATTATCTAAGATGTTGCAGTGTCACACTGGTGAAACACTGTACCTCTAATTTAAAGCCTAGCTACAACATTTTTGGTAGACCTATTGGGTTAGTCTCTTTCCTGAAACCCCTTTTCGTTTGCATTGGAGATGTGATGGCTCAAGATTCTGCAAAAGGGGTAAATTTTTGATAGTGTTGGCCACCACTCTATGGTTGAGCCTGGAAACCGTAAGTGCTGTCACCCTAATTTTCTGCTGTAAACCTAGAGGCTTAGACTATGGATTGCAAGATTATTCCTCTATTTCTTACTTTAAAAACTGAGATTAGAAAATTGTTTTGCCAGGACATGGATAAAAGGATTGATCGAGGCATTGTACTATTCATTTAGAAATGCATTCTGTTTCTTCAAAACACTGTATCTCAATAGAAGAGAGAGAGGAGAGCAGAGAAACCAAAGGTTTGTCAAGGCCATTTCTTAAAGTGTCTTTATGTAACAGAAGGAAAATGCTTTATGGGAGAACTTCTCATACCAGTTGCACTTTGGAGTTTAACGTGTGATAAATTAGAAATTATTTTTAAAAATATTTTGAACAAACCACTAGAAAAGTTTGTTGTAAGCACCTACAATACACTACGCACAGAGAATATGAGTGTGATGAATTTGGAAAGGGAAATTACAGAAAATAATAGTGACAGTTAAACAAAAGTGTGTGTGTGTGTGTGTGTGTTTTGCAGATGAAAAGTTGGAAGAAATCAAAGGGTGTTTAGGAAAAGCGGACAGGCACTGTGGCTCACAGCTGTAATCCCAGCACTTTGGGAGGTCGAGGTGGGCAGATCCCTTGAGCTCAGGAGCTCAAGATCAGCCTGGGCACTGGGCAATGTAGTGAGACCCATCTTTATGAAAATTAGTCTGGCATGGTGGCACATGCTTGTAGCCCCAGCTACTCAGCAGGCAGAGGTGGGAGGATCACCTGAGCCTTGGAGGTTGAGGCTGTGGTGAGTCGTGATCGTGCCACTGAACTCCAGCCTGGGTGGCACAGTGAGATCCTGTCTTAAAAAAAAAAAAAAAAAAGGAAAAAGGAAAGCACTTTTAAACTGAGATCTGAAGGATGACTAGGATTTTGGCAGCTGGAGTGCCACTCTATAAAGAGGGATGGCAAGGACAGAGGCTTACAGAGTCACCCATAAACAGTCACCAGGATACTTTTAATATCTGATGGCTGTTCAGGCTAATTACCAAGTACAGAAGAGCAAACCATTAGCCATTTGAATGCTGGTATTGCAACCACAAATAGGTAAAAAGAAGAAAAACGGAAATGATCACTCAGTAAGATGTACTTGAGGTCCAGTAGCTCAAGTCAGTAAAAAGTTTTAAAAGTATTGCTATCATGTTTCATCAACCTGAAATTATTCACAAGTCAGATAAATTACCATATCTAGGACACTCAGTGACATTTGATTAAGTGGTAATTATACCAAAAGCCTGATAATAGAAAAGAATGTATTAAAATAATGTGAATGACTGTCTATTAGGATATTACCCATTATAGAATGGTTCAGCCACAGGGACCTCATTCATACTGAATTGGTTTTATAAAATGATCTCTCTTGAAATGAATGTAGTTCAACAGAGCTTCAAGGTGGAAGACTGCAGCACCCAACACTTTCCCTCTTGCAAGTCAGCAAGCCAAGCCCCATCTGAGTGAGGACAAGAGGCCAGGCTAGCCTTTCTGTAGGTCTTGGTGGCTGCTAGTATTTAGAGACAGGTAAAAGCTATAATTCTCCTTGCCTGATAGCAAAGTTGCGGACAAGAACTACAACTTTTTAAAATTAGCAACTGGACATAAAGAAAGTCATAACATCTAAAAATTTAGTGAAAGTCCCAGTTCTCTGTTCCGACCTTTGTTGATGATAAAAAAAAAACCTTCAATGTGTGATTTGAGGGGTAGGTGTTCTTGTGACAGGATCTGGCTACCCTGGCTGGATCAAGTGAAGGAATCCTCTAATTGAGATCACCTTCAGGGCCCAGTGGAGACACTATCCCTGGGCACCATGCTGAAGAGCCGCATTCTTTGCTTGCTCGTTTCTTATATTCTGTCCCTGCAGGGTCTAAAGCCAGCTTAAAGTATTCTGTAGACAATTCGCAAACCTTCAACACTCATTTTAATTGGAAAATTAATACAACACCCATTAGGTTTCTCAGTCCTCTCAGTGTTATCTTCCATAACGACCCTGAGTCCGAATCTGGACCAATCTTCTGGCTATGAATAGGCCAGTTCCTTAACCTCGTCTCAGTTTTCATTGCTATAAAATGGGGGAAATGAGAATTGTTCTAAGAATTAATTAAAATGATGCATATAATCACTTATTACAATGTCTTGCATGTAGGAAAGGTTAATCATTAATAAAGTTGGTAATTTACATGACATTGCTCTAACACCTGTGATTGGCCAGATTGGCCAGATTTTCATGCACCAGGAAGGCCCGAGAAGCTCTGTTCAGACCAGCTATGCTTCAACATTCTCATGTATCAGAAGGAGAATAGAAGAAAGTGTAAGCAGGTCTCATCTCCATTGAACTTTGCTTCAGGTGCACTAAGATGTGACTGATGCTAATTTTTCCAGATTTTATATCATGTAGGTGGGACTCAAATCCCAGCCTCTTGATTCCTGCCTCCTAGCATTTCTTACTTCAAAATTGTTTTCACTACCACAGATTTTTTAAAACAATTGTTTGAAAATTTGTATATTTTCCTTTTTGGATGACTCAAGGCTAGTGAAACGATTTAATGAAAAAATAGGATTACACACACAGAGACACATATACATATACATTTATATATACACACACATATGCGTGTGTGTAGACAGGGTTTCTCTTTCATTGCCCAGGCTGGAGTGCAGGGGCACACTCTTGCTTCACTACAATTTCCGCCTACTAGGCTCAAGCAATCCTCCTACTTCAGCGCCCCCAGTAGCTGGGATTACAGGCACGTGCCACCATGCCGAGCTCATTTTTACATTTTTAGTAGAGATAAGGTTTTTCCATGTTGGCCAGGCTGGTCTTGAACTCCTGATCTTAGGTGATCTACCTGCCTCAGCCTCCCAACGTGCTGGGATTACAGGCATGAGCCACTGTGCCCAGCCGGATTATATTCTTTAAAAGATAAGTGACTGTATAATAAAATGTTGGAAGTCAAGGAAAAAAATCAAGTCTTCCATTTGCTTTTCCTCAGCTCTGAAACATACTAATTTTGGGCAAACCATCATATTCCATGAATTATATGCCTTTAGTCAGAAAGGGGTTATAAAATGTCTGATAAGATTGCCTTGAGTTTTACCTTTAAAATAGATGTGAAAGAACTTAGAAAAAAATAAATACTTGGAAAAATTAGCTCATCATCATGCATTCTGATTTCAGGCCATTATACAATTTTATATTATTTGTATTATTTTCTTTGTATTTTTTATGCATATGATACTGGATTATGCCATTTTGTCTTATATGCACACTATGCTTCTCAAAAATACAGTCAATGGTTGTGTCCTAATAATATTTAGAACATGAAAAATAAATCATATGTTAACTGAGTACTTCCATATTTTTAGAGAAGCCACTGATGATTTCAAGATAGCTCTTGATTGAAGAGACTGCCTTTGGCAGGAGGGAGTGGATTGAAATAGTCATCTTTACAATTGATTCAATTTCTTCAGCAAATCAAATTTGTGGCAATAGACATAAATCATTTCAGATGGCTAAAGTGAACAAATTGACTCATCCAGGTTTTGTTAATATCATAGTATAGAAATGATCTACATGGCATTGAATAATATACCTTGAGTTATTGGACAGTAGATACTTTGACATAACTGTCACATATCAATCAATTTAACTTCAGCTCTTTTGTAATGAATTATAATTTCTGTAGAAGTAATAAAAACTATTGAAAAGTTAGAAATATTTCAGGAAAGTTTGGCCACTGTTTCATGAGATTACATGTTTATGCACACAAACACAACTGATGCACAACATTCTGTGAGTCGATGCATGGTGAAGAAATAGAATGTTTTGATTAACCCACAGTAACTCCTCTATGCAATGATATTATCTAGCAGGTGGATATTTTCTTGGAATTTAGGGATTTTCTTCTAGAATTTTGCCTGTGAATGTGCACAAGTGCCCTAGATACTGTTTTAAACAGATTTTCTTCCCTCCACTCCCAGAAATGTAGTACTTTAATCTGCTAACCAGAAAGTTAAGTACAAGGTCAAGTATCTTAAAAGAGACCTCAGAAATGCAAATTGAGGTTGTCTCTGGTGAGTTTAGGTAAGCATATTCAATCCAGAGGAAAGAAACATTACAATAAGTTCTTAAAGGATTTTCATGGGTAAAAAGCAAAATATTTTAAAATGATAGACCTTTTGAAACATGTCTTTGATTAGAAGTATGAGATACCATGATTCAGAAAAATAATAGGAAGGACTGAAAAATACTGTCAAAGTGCTGGGACAATAGTACAAATGAAAACACTCTAAAGCCACTTTTTTATTTCCTACTGGTGAAAAAATTTCTAGAGAAAATATTTTTTGTTTTTGTTTGCCTGTCGCCTGGGCTGGAGTGCAGTGGCACAATCATAGCCTACTGTAACCTCGAATTCTTGGACTCAAGGGATCTTCCTGCCTCAGCCTCCTAAATAGCTGGGACTACAGGCACACATCACCAAGCCAGCTAATTTTTCAGTTATTCATAGAGATAGGGTCTTGCTATGTTGCCCAGGCTGGTCAACACCTGGGGTCAAGCAATCCTCCTGCCTCAGCCTCCCAAAGTCCCGGATTCCTAGAGAAAATAAAGGCAGGTATATTTAAACAGTCTCTTGGATAAGTTACAATTTAAAACAAAAAATTAGGCACAAAAGGAAGGATAAACATAAGACCAGGGACAAGCACAATGGAATGTTTTCATAATTTAGTTGTTGCACATTCCTTCTGTTTGAGAAATGTTTATTGCAGGTCGACTGTAGTACAGGTAATAGAGTCTGTTCTGGGCTGTGAAAACAGGCAAGCTTTCATTTCATCTCTCACAATCTGATTGGGGGTAAGTGAGTAATTAGGAGTCACTGGAAGACTTTAAGCACAGGAAGTTGATCAGATTTGTGTTTTAAAAAGCGCTATATGAGAAAAAGATAGAGAAAATAATTGGAGGTGGCAACATCAGAAATAAACTCAGAGGCAGATCAAATAATCATCCCTGAATCTCCAAAAATAAACAACAGTCATATAAGACTGAAACTGAGCAGTGCAGTTGAATTTTCTCAATACTTTTAAAATAGTGATTTGAAGATGCAAACCTAAAATGAAGAAAGGTTGGCGAAGTGTCTTAAAATCTGAGTGGAGCTGTTACAGCTATTCAACAGACGCTGAGGAATTATGGATACGATGTTCTTTAATGGAACTATGTTCACACTAATCAGAAGTTCTATAGCACAGAAGCATTTGCTATTTTGTGGAGATAGAGACTTGAATCCTGCTGCCGAAAATCTGGAAGGTCACAGTCCAGTAGTGGTCTCTTAACAGGTCCTTGCTTGTCAATACTCCAATGGTCTATTAATAAAATCAGAAAACTTCATTCATGAAAAGATAAGCGTTCTGCAAACAAACAGCTAAGCTTTATATTAGTTCAAGAGAGAAAGTGAAGTCTGTGGTGGATCTCAAAAAATAACAGCTCTTGGTATATCCAAGTGTGGCCTGTGGCATTCAAAGATGTGCAGACTTCCAAGGGGACAGGAATACCCTTGACTCTATGGAATCTGGTGGAGCAAATGTTACTGTTGGAGCAGAAATGACATCGTATTGGGGATCATTCTGAAAAGAGGTAGTTTATGAATGGTAAAGCAACTCAGCCTCCACTTTGCCTGTCTCCTTCCTTACAGGAGAGTTGTGGACTTGAAAGAGTGGACAAAGAATGGTTATGAAATTTGAAGCATAAATTGTGTGAGGAGAGAAAGTGTATACTGAGCCCATCAAAATCTGATGTTCCTAGGACCAGAGGAGCACATCCAGGAGGCTGCTGGAAGAAATCTCTTCTTAGTCTGGTCTTCAGTCATGCTTGGTGTTCATTCACAAACCAGGGATTAGGGTGGAGGTGCCAGAAAAATCACAAATGGGGTATTTTTTTTTTTAATTCAAAAAGGAAAACAAAAGGAGTTAGAGAACAGATAGCATAATGATGACCCGTAGTTAATTTCTAGCACTGGATGATTGCTTTGTGTTTACTTAATAATAAGTCATCACAAGAATCCAAAATTAGTGTTTGCGGTCTGATGCCATGGATTATTTATGTTCTAAGACTTCTTTATGGTTTGTAATGAGGCATCCGACAAGGTGTATTATCCAGTCTTTTGGATAAGAGATAGATATGTATGTAGATTTACCCATGTTACATGTAGGTGAGCATAGAGCTGTTTAAAGTTTATCCTAGAAAATGTTGAAAAGGAAAAATACCAACTTGAAGGGATAAGGAATTGCAGAGCATATACAAAAGAAGGTTGGATTCGCGTGACCAGCCAATGGAAATAACTGTTATCCCTGGAAAAATACAGAGATCTCACCCAGGTTTAAGTAAAATCTTCACAAATACAAGACAAGGAGTCCTAGTTTAGCAAACACTCTATATCCATGATAAGCTATTAGGGTAGGTGGTATGGCTATAAAAAACAAAGAAACTAGGGGGTAAGGCTCCATTAATAGAGAAGAGAGGAATAATCTCACTCTGCCTTAGTTGCTGTAATGCGACAGAAATGAAACATATACCTTTTTTTAGTTTGGGAATTCTTATTTTAAACATGGATATGGATAGAACTGTGATGGAAACAGCATTAACAGGTCCAGTGTCTCAAAATGATACCACATTTGAAATGATTATTTTTGATAAGATGCCATTTAGGAGGACCCAGAGCTTTTTAGACACTTGAGAGGATGCGTTACAAAAGACATTACAGGCAGAATCTGTGTAGTTCTAGACATGGGGCCAGGAACAACCCATGGCAATTAGTGGAAACCAAAGTTCAGTTCAAGTTGAGTGCAACTTGTTAACCATGTAGAGATCTGAAAATGGCTGCTTTTTTATAGAAATAAAAATGGCAAAACATCTCAATCCTCAGAAAGCCATCTCACTAATTATTCCTGAAATCTGTTTTAAATACCTAGAACAAACTTGCTAAGCTTAGCTTTTCCTTCAACTCACAAAGCAAATTTAATGTTTCCAGTGGAGATCAGGATGTTCTTCTAGCAGGGAAAATTGCACAAACTACAAGGAAATGATTAATACTCAATATCAATCTCTTGCAATGTTCTCATATTTTTTCTCAATATTCAGAAAAATAAAATTGCTTCTGTTCTGTTCCTTTAGCCAGGCTGTTCTCTTCAACTCATTAATTTATCTTGGAAACTCCACTTTTCAAATTTAAAGGCCCCTCATTAGGATGGTGAATATTGATGGGAAAAAGTAAAATGACTACTTTACCCACAAAAATAAAAACATTTGCTATCCTTTTTTGATAAAGGTCTTCTAGATTTGCTTCGCCCACTTTAACTTTTTCTACATATCTTAAAATTCAGTGTGCAATAATATTTTCACTTTCTCCACATTTTGGACTTCCTTAGCTTATTTCTATTCACATAAATTCTTTTTTATAAATGTTGATAGGAAATACCATTCTTAATGATATCACTAGTGATGAGATGAATACTGCCCCTTTCTGATCAATATGCGTGAAAGATGTTTTCTGAGCTGTGAGCTTGAAAAATAAAAATAATTTTTAAAAGATATAATAGCTCCTATTTGTTGAGAAAATCTTATTAATATAAATTCAGAGATATTCACAGCCAAAAGGAGCATGGGAGATCATAAGGTTATTAAGGTCATCTTATGCTTTTGTTATCTGAGGAAATCCTGCAATCGATAACAATGCAATGAGTGAGTTTGTCCTGTCGTAGATTGTTTTCACAGGGCCTGGGATAGCGTACTTGGTGAATGTCCATAAACTGACATTCTCTACTCAAAGGAGCCCTGTTCTTTCAACAGTAATGATGGAGGGATTATAGGAATCACTCCTGATTATCTCAAGATTTGCTTTTTATTACCCATTCTAGGTTCATCGTGATTAACTATTTAAGATCATTTAGGTCCCTTGACCTCATTCTCTGAAACTAAGGAGTTGATGCAAGGAAGTAAGAAAATGAGTCAAAGATTTGGAAGAAGTCCATTTGAAGTTGAGGGTTTTCCTGATTAACAGTGGAATGGGTCAAAAGAAGATTATTTTGTTGGTTACGTTTTTTTTTGTTTGTTTGGTTGGTTTTGGTTTTTTGTGTGTTGGGGTGGGAGAAACTAAGGAAATAATTCCAAAGGAAAGTATTTTGATGGGGTGTTTTTCTCCTGAATTGTATAGTTTTCAGATTTATTTTAAAGGATTAAAATGGCCATATTTTCTTACCACCAGTCAATGTCTGTTTATTTTATATGAACATATTTAAAAGACCCCCTAGAGAAGTGTATATATAGCATATAATTAGCAAGTCAAAAGACTGGAGGTTACCTTTCCTAGAACATCCCTTCCATGTCTATACCTCAGTATACCATGGTTTTACTAAGAGGAATGAAGTTTATATCTGGTGCCTTGTTCTGTTCTTTAAGCTCCTGCTAAATACCTCAACTTTGGTGTGTCTCAAATACTTCAAATTTCAGCCCTTTAAATTGACCTTGTGGTCATTCCATTAACTCCAGCTTCTCCTCATTGGATTAGTAATGGCTCTTTTCACCCATTCACCTAAGTTGGAATCCAAGCATCATAGAAAGTCTGAAAGGGATCAGGGGAGTCTGAGGGGAGGTAGAATGTAGTGGCTAAATGTACAGGCAGTGGTGTTCAACTGCCTCTGAGCTCACCATTTACTGACTGCATGAACTTGGACAAGTAATTTAAACCTTACAATATTCCTATTTATTCATCTGTATAAGCTGATAATATTAGAACCTACCTTATATAGTTATGCATATTTAATGAATTAATGACTATCTTAAATATTTACATGTGTTTCTTTTTATATTTATGAACCTCTAAGAACAAGGCAGAAAAGAGCATACGCACTTTCTTCTCATATCTAATTAATCACCAGTTTTTAACAAATATACTCCTTATATTGAGTCTTTATCTGTTCCATCCTGTTTATTCAGTGGTGTTCCTGGCTGTCAGTGCTTGAATTCAGGCTCTTGTCATATCTCCATCAAATATTGCAATTGTCATTTTATGCACTTTTGGTCCTTCCCTGAATACATCCTTTATGCTCCTAGCTGAGTGATCTTCCAATATATTAATATACATCTAATCACAGCATTCTTCTGCCCCACATTCACCAGTTCAACATTCTTTTGTGACTCATGATTTTATCACTAACGCCCTCCACCCCAACCCTGATGGTTTTGATGGGATGTTTATGATGGCCAGAGGACCAGTTGGCCCAGCTCTAACTCTTGGCACATTCTCCCTCACATCTTTCAATCAAACAATGCTGAGAGACACCTGTCTCCATCTTTGAGCACCTTTTTAAAATATTAGGACAGTGACTTAGCAAACTGAATTCCCTGAACTCTGCTGCTTAACCAAAATTTTCCGGACAATCATAAGTCTATGTAGAAACATGTATGTAAGATGAGTCTTGGAAAAATAAATTCACTTACTTAAAAATTGACATACAAAGGGCAACAATTATACTGTATGCATTGTGCTTGCTTTATGCCATAGGTGGACCATGTCGATTGAATCTTTATTGTTGTTTTATGGATTTTACTTAAACCATTCTCTGTTAATGAACCTTTAGTTTGGCCCTATATTTTTGCTGTATGATCAATGTCACCATGAACATTCTTATGCATAGTCCTGCCTACATGTGCAAGAACATTTGTGGGAAAAATAGTAAAAGTAGAATCATTGTGGCAAAGGGTGTAAATGTTCAAAATGTTGATGAGTATTTCCAAGTTGCACTATCAAGAGGCGGCCCCAGTTTCTAGTCCTGTCACAATACATGAAAGTTTCCATTATTCCTCTCCTTCTGCTCAAAGTATAAAGTATATAGGCTTTTTAATTTAATGTGTAGAAATCTAAATTCCCTTCTGAAAGTCATACTTTATGAATGCTGTCTCTCTCCTAATATATTTTTAAGGTTTGAAAAAAGCGGTACTCATAACATGGCTCACCATAGAATGAATTACAGGTTTTTGCAATTTGCAAGCATTTAATAACTCAGTAACTTACAGAGCCATGTTAAGGCAGTGATACATTGCGTGCAAAAAGATATGAATACAAATTCTAGCTTACCATTTTATTTAAAGCAGAAATTGTACAATTGATAACAGGTGAAAATTTTCAGAAAGCTTTGTTATGTTTTGAATGATATTGACATATTTTTTTGAATGATATTCACATATTTTTTCAGAAAACTTTCATTTGTAAATAATTCCTTAGAGCTTTTTTAATAAAATGAAACAAAATTAATAGAAAAAAGATTATTTGCTTCCTTTGCTTTTTTCTGACAGAGTTCTTATGCTCAGTCGTATCTTATTATCATACTTGCATGCCTCTTATGGAAAGCAGTGATAGAAAAGCATGAGAATCTTCACTGATGCTATTGGATTTTGAATGCTTGCTTTCTAAGCATTTTTATTCCAAAAATTTAACATTTTAATGCTCTACTCAACTTGTTTGTTAGTTGGTTTTGTTTCTTTTCTTTAATTACCTTGGAAATTTGCTGACGTTTTATTTTTCAGAAAATTCTATATCTTATGTTTTAATGCTTTATTTTATCTCAATTTTATCTCATTGTTTTATCTCAGTTTTTCTAGATAATTCCCAGATGTCTTTATGGTGTGGATATTATAATTTAATTATTTTTAATAAGTTATTGTTTACATATTATAAACATTCATATGTTACATGCTACTATTTCTTATAATAGTCTAGTATATGCTCTTAATATTAAGTTAAGAATTAAAGGTCTAAATCAAACTAGAAATGTAATCTGTTCTGCACATTTCTTACTCCTTCCAAATTAAGATTGAACATTGTGTTTTAGAATCAGAATTTGGGGATAGATTGGTTTTAAAACTTGCATCTAAAGATTATTCCCAGGAATTTTACATGTCTTTAAACCTCTAATTTGTTTAAACCTCCCATATGTAAAGTTGTTATAGACAAAATGGATAAAAGTCAATACCTCTCTCAATGGGATCATAGAATGGTTTTATTAAAAATCGGTGATTGGCACCCCAGTACAGATGTGCTTTAGTGATAGTTTATTAAAGATGTATGAAAATGTATTGTTAGACACATATGCGTGTCTCAATAAATGATTTTATGCTTGGGTTGTCTAACTCTTGAAAATAGTTTTTTACAATCTTGATTCTGCTTCTAGATAATCTTTCATTTTGCTAAGTTTTGTCACAGATGATAAAAGAGTAAGTGTAAAACTAAGTATTATTTGAGTTCTTGCAAAATCAGAATTACAGTCTTGGTTACTAATGTTTCCACAATAGTGTTAGGCAAGTTGTATATCTACTAAATAGCAATCAATAGTTTTTCTCATTTCCTAGAAAAGATCTTTCATTTACATTTCTAAAAATATGTTTAAGTGTTTGGTTTTCAGTAGTTCCCATGTATTGCTTATTGTGATCATTGCAATGATGACTTAATTGAAGATTTAGGTGTTATTCTTTGACCAGAGTATATGTAAAATTAGACAGCCGGTTGCAAGTAAGTCAGCAATAAGCAGAAGAAGTGGATTCTTAAAAACAGAAAACTACAGCTTTAAGTCCTAAGACTTAAGATATTTTGGGCTTCAATTCATTTATCATTTTTATTGGAAAGAGATATGCTCATTTTTACTACTTTGGAAGAAAGAAGCCAAAAACAAAAATAATTTTAAGCAAAGAGAGATGCTAAACACTTAAAAAAACCCTGCTCAGTAAAAATAGAGAGGCAAGCTGAGCATAGAAAAGAACTGCAAAAATGTTCGTGGCTCACTCTTGGTAAGGGTGAAAGACCTAAAAGGATTACGTTTCAATTTCTCATATAGAAAACACTTATTCAAAAGAAAATCTAAAAAGAAAAGGAAAAGAAAAGGAAAACTCAAAAAGGTACCTTGGAAATTGCATTTGCTCAGTGCCAATATGAAATTGCCTGTAGTTTTTATGTATTTTACATTTTATGACAAAGTAAGTATCCAAGAGAAAGCACTGAAGGTAGATTATAAAAGACTTTCCAAGTCAGTAAGAGAAAGCTACACATGCAACAAGAAAATATTATTGTTTAAATATCCAGTGAAAAGCAGTGTTTTAACAAAGTGAGTTTGGCTGCATCCATCACATGGGTATGGGATGAGTATTAGAAGGTAATATTTAGTGCAGAGAGTCCAGCTCAGAGGGATAAGGGTAAAGCTGAGTACATCTTTATATTTTTATAGGAAATTTATATTTATAAGAAAACATAAAGAATGCATTACTGTATACAAATGAAGAGTAGTGGAATTCTTTAATTCTTTCACTTTTTAAATTTTGATACAAAGAAAGGGCATTCAGAAAGTAGCCAATATGAAAGAAAAGGTCATATTTTGAATTTTGTTCAAGTCGAATTTAAAGTGAGAACTGAGAATTCTTAGAGTAGTTAACTGTTGGAGCATGTTGTGAGAATCCACAGGGTAACAACCCCTTTAGGAGTATTCGGGTTGGTATATCCATAGAAAAATGAAGGAGCACAGTGAAAATGCTTTCAGATTCATTACCTTATTCCACCACCACCAGATGACAACTTTATGGCTTTGATTCCACTATTTGAACTGTGTGAGCTTTCATTCATCGATTCATTTCTCAATTCAGCTAATCTTCTCAAGTGCCTATTAAGTGTTTTGCATTGTGCTATGCATTGAAGATGCTAGCAGTTAATAAACAGGATTCCTTCCAGGGCAGAGAGTCTAATGGGAAACATAAATGGATGAAAGACAATGAAACCCTGTGGGATGAGCTCAGTGGCCAACAAAGTGTCCACCTAAACAAGACTAGGGCAGGAGGAAGTTTTCAAGAGAAAATTATGTTAATGCTGAGATAATTGGAATAGGACTCTTGCAGAGGAAGAGTCAAGAGTATATTCTACTCAAGGGAGGGTCATGTATGAGGGAGTAGGAGACAGATGGGGTAAAATTGTTCAATGTAGGATCTAAAGGAAAGTGAATCTTTCTGAAGAATCAAGATGAGGATGGAACTAGGGAGAAGAGAACAAGGAGTATAGACAGTGGTGCAAAATAAAACTAAGAAGGTCTAAGTAGGGGCACTCCCAGAGTCTCATTAAGAAATTAGCACATTATCCTAAGGCAAGGAAAAAAATGGAAGAACTCGCATTTGTAGCAGATTATTCAGACCATTAGGTGGAAAGCGCATTCCAGAAGGCCAGCTGGGAGCCTAAAGCCTCATTAGAAAGTGATCCTAGAGTTCTAGGACGAGATGCCTATGGCCTTTGCAGGGGTAGAGATCGTGGGGCTGGAGAGAAACGGAGTAGACTTGAGAGATGTTTAGAAAATGGTCAGGTGGTAAATCACAGTCAGTGACTTGCTGTTGTACTTGTTTGTTTCCTTGTTCTAATTTTGCTTTAAAGTTATTTTAAGTTGTAGTTACTGTGAACCAAAAGTATCTGAGACAGGTCTCCACCAATTTACAATGTTTATCTTGCCAAAATTAAGGACGCACCCCTGACACATCCTCAGGATATCCTGACAACATGTGTCCAAGGTTTGGGAGACATAGCTTGGTTTTATACATTTTAGGGAGACATGAAACATCCATCAATATGTGTAAGATGTACATTGGTTTAGTCTGGAAAGGCAGACAGCTTGAAGTGGAGGCCTGCAGGTCATAGGTAGATAATAGACAAAAGGTTGCATTCTTTTGAATCATTGGTCAGCCTTTCACTAAATACACAATTTACATGTGAGAGGAGGCTAGAGGAATACTCACTTTTGCCTTAGACAGGCTCAGTGAATCTACATTTCTACATAAGCAATAGGGTAGAGAAAACAATCAGATATACATTTGTCTCAGGTGAGCAGAGGGATGACTTTGAGTTCTGTCCTTTGTCCTGCATCTGTGAAGACAGGCTACCAGTTTACATTGCCAGGGTGAAATCCAACAGAATTGTTTTAGGGTAAAGATCTTGAGGTCCACAAGGAATTTTCTTGTGGACAAATTGTGAGGGAGGTATGTGGTTATTTTTCATTGTTGTTGTCTGTTTGTTTTTAATCTTTGTAGCTATCTTATTGAGGAATAAATTGGAGGTGGGTTTGCCTGACATAGTTCCCTGCTTGACATTTCCCTTTGGTGTAGTGATTTTGAGGTCCAGAAATTTATTTTCCTATCACATTATGATTAGTGTCTTTTCAATCTGAAAACTCATGCCTTGAGTCCTGGAAAATACATTGTTGTTTAAAAAAAAAAAATCCTCTTTCTTTTTCCCTGTGTTCTGTATTTTTGGGAGTTTCATGAGTTGGTTATCTCCTATTCTTGATCCTGTTCTTGGTCATTTCTTTTGCTTTTTTTTTTTTCTTTGTTGCCTTCTAGAGATTTCTCCATTTTATCTTCCAAGTATTCTATTTTTTAAAAATTCCAACAATTACATTTTAAATTTCCAAGAGATCTTCTTCTCTAGTTTATTCACAATACTTAGTGTTTATGTTATGTTGACAATTTCTCCAAGATTTCCTTTCTTGGTTTATTTTGCTTTCAGTCTCTTTATGTAGGGAGCTTTCCTCAAATATCTTGTGATACTTATTATTACTTAGTTAAGAGTAAGGCACTTAAATAGCGGATTGGATAATTTTATATTGGTAGATGAGAATTTTCACATCTTTCCAGAGTTCTCTGTGCAAATTCCCCAGAGTGGCTACTAACTTGAGTTAAGCTTTCTTACTCTGCTAGGTCAGTTACCCCTTCTCCATTTCCTTTTATTTCTTCATGTGTTGTGATTCCAGGTTTTAGATCTCTCTTAATTTCACAAAAGATGTAGGGTTCTACTCTAATTTTCCTTGACGTTATTACTATGATTTCTAAGTACAGAAAACAGTTTTGGAAATGTCTAATTTTGCAGTCTTAAACCAAATGTCTGCTGTTCAATAATTTTTAGGCTTTTATTGAACGCTTTTTGGGAGACTCTATTGTGATGATTTAGCTCATTAATTATTTTTATCATATCATGAAATATAATGTAATTTAATACATGATTAAATACAGTTTAGTGTTAAGAAAATCCTTTTGTCTAATGGACTACAGTCTTTACATCTAAGCCAGTAAAACTCTGTGTACAAAAATGAATACTTTATTAATTAGAAAGTTTAAAAGTTCTGAGATACTAGGTGTTTTAAGAGCTGACAGTTTTCAAATTGAAGAAACAATATCAATCCTTTTAATTTTTAGATAGCCCTAGAACTGACATACAGTTTTAATGGTAGTTAAACTTGATGGTAAACATGTTTATCTTTAAAAGAAGCATGCTGGGATGAAACAGGAATTATCTTTCTGTACAAGACATCCTTTACTGTTCCTTTTATAATGTAGACTGTAGATGAAGTACCTTCAAGCAAAAAAAAAAAAAAAATTACAAACAGTACTGATAGTGGAGACGGGAACAGCTGAGGAGCTATCTCATTTCTTGGGAAAAAAAAATGTGTTATAACGTCATTCAGGATATTTGGCCAGCTCTGAGTTTCTTTTCTTAACAAGTTGATACCTTTTTTTCCTAGCCATATTTTCTAATGTCTCACTAGTCTTTTCACTCATGTGTGGTCTTAAATAACCCAGATGGCTTGGCACTATGACTCCCGTCTATAATCCCAGCACTTTGGGAGGCCAAGGCGGGTGGATCATCTGATGTCAGGAGGTTGAGACCAGCCTGACCAACATGGTGAAACTCCGTCTCTACTAAAAATACAAAAATTAGCCAGGCATGGTGGCGGGCACCTGTAGTCCCAGTTACTTGGGAGGCTGAGACAGGAGAGTCACTTGAATGCAGGAGGAAGACGTTGCAGTGAGCCAAGATCACGCTGTTGCACTCCAGCCTGGGCAACAGACTGAGACTCCATCTAAAATAATAATAATAATAATAAATGATTTTATTATGTTTTGTGATAAAGTGGTTGATATGTGTCCATAACTCAATATACAAAGAAAACCAAGATTTTATTGTTGTTCCTCTTCTAGTTATTTTTAGCATTATTTTCATGTCAAGAGTATCACCTTTCTACTTTATATTTCATGTAATGAAATTTATGGTAATACTTTGGTGATACTTTGATGTAAAGACATTATTGGTGTAAAGAAAACTACTTATTTTTTTCAATGTTTTAGGAGAAATCACTTTTTTTTTTTTTTTTTTTTTTTTGATGGCATCTCGCTCCATCTCCCTGGCTGGAGTATACTGGCATGATCTTGGCTCACTGCAACCTCCTCCTACCGAGTTCAAGCGATTCTCCTGCCTCAGCCTCCCAAGTAGCTAGGTGCCCACCACCATGCCTGGCTAATTTTTGCATTTTTAGTAGAGACGGGGTTTCACCATGTTGGCGAGGCTGGTCTTGAACTCCTGACCTAAAGTGATCCACCTGCCTCGGCCTCCCAAATTGCTGAAATTACAGACATGAGCCACCGCATCCAGCCCAGAAGTTACATCTTATTACCTCAAGTATCCAGACATTAAAAACTAAACACACACACACACACACACACACACACACACACACACACAAAACAAAACCTAACACAACATTTGCATACCACCTTATTGGTAGCACCATGTGGAACTGGCATCTGGGGTGTTTGAGCTAATACATCAGAGTATTCTGCTTTTAAAATGAAGAAATAAAATAGCTATAAAGAACTGCTTGAAAGGAATTTTCGCTACTGTAAAACTTTGAGGACAAATATTAGAATTTTAAAATTATTTAAAAGAAAATACTCTGTACTACCACCAACATGAAGTTGAAATTTAAGCTACATACTAACCAAATCCATTAAATAAGCAATGTGCTTTTAGAGAATTTACCATGTGTTCCAACTATATTATAGTCTGTTCTCTGGTGAGCAAAATGTTAATTGAGACTCAGAATTGAGAATAATCACACAAAATGGGGCTGATTCTATCTGCTAACCACCAGTCTCTACATTAAGTTTAAGCCGCACTGCCTCGTATTTGAATGTGTTCTTCAGCTCAACCTTCCTTGCACCTGTTCCTCCCGTGAACCTTCATGTAGACCTCTTACGAGGATAATGCTAGTTCATTAAATGTGAGCTCACATTTTCCCAATGTGTATGGGAACTCTGACTTTTCTTGCCTGTGTATGATTCTTATTTGCCTCAGGACTTTTCTCAGAATTTTAAGAGAAGTAAAATGGTAGTAGTCACACTCGGGCATTCAGAAGTAGGAATAGTTTTGGTCATAACTCAAGTGGTCAAGAACTCTGTATGCCAGTGAATGTGACAGAGAAATCAGAAGAGATGAATGACATCACACTGAAATCCACTTTGTCCAAGTCTTCTGTTTCTAACCTCTTCTGTGTACAGAGAAAGTATGTCACCAAAGACAAGTGTTCCTTTTGCTCATTGTTGTATTGCTTATTCATTCATCATTTTTTGAGGGACTACCAGGTTTCAAACAGACAGAAAAACGAGTAAGATGATGTACTCACCATTAATGAGCTGCCTGCTTCGTTAAAAGAAGAGTTAAATAGATAAATAGACATGTATATTTATATTGTAATAGTGCCGTTGTGGAAGACAGATACACAAGCAGACAAAACTTATTTGATCTACAGCTCAAATGCCTTCCATTGAATTAGAAATCAAAGAAACTGAACACCTCAAATAATGTTTTTCAGGAATTAAAATAATGAGCAGATAAGACAGAGTTGAAGCCTGAAGAGCCTCCTAAGGCAGGAAAAAGGAATGTCTGGCTGCCCATTTGCAGGCATTGTCTTGAGAAAAACAACCTATAGGTTATCTCTGCTCTAGCAGGCCATCCTTTTGCTAATGTCAGTCATGTTGCAATTCATCTGTGGTTAATAGTTTTCATATTCAGGATTGATTTTTCAGGAGAGACATTGGCTTGATTTCATTGCAATTGAGGTTGAATATATTTTCAATCACTATTTGAGCACTTGTATTTCTTTTGTGCCAAATTATTGTTTCGTGCCCTTTATCCACTAATTTTTACAAACATAGACAGTATATTTATAATTCATTGAAAACTACTGGTAATTTTGCATAGGGTTACCAATATTTCTCAATGTCTTTTTAAAATTTTGGCTATGATTGCTACGGACATTCAAGAACTAAAGTGTAGAAAAGCATAGATACAAAATACAAAAAAGTGATACAGAAATTTAATGAGATTTCCAGTGATTTCCTGGGTACAAAATAATGGAGGAATGCAATGCCATTAGTACTTGTATTTATTCCCCCACACACACACCCAATACACTGGTATTATACTAAGGGTGTCACATGACGTATTTTATAATATTAATGGCTCTATGGAAGATAATCATGACAGCATTAATGCTAGTTGTAAATTACATCACAAGTTACGGTCTAATATATCACTTTGAGGTAATTAACTGCCCATGATCATGAATCATAGCAAGATTATATATCCACTTACAATATTTGTATTAAGTGAACACAGATTTTCTTTAAGTGTATTGTAAGTACTCTTTAGCAGTTAGTCACAAAACCATTTTATTTGTGTTAAAGATGACTTAATCCTCTTAATTGTTAAAGGGTGAATTGTCCTTAGTGCCACAAAGAATGATAAAGAACAGTAAAGGCTTAAGACTGATTCCATTTCCTTGTTCAATTTTCTGTTATCCATTTCAATGCCATTATAGCACTAACAACTTTTTTTTTTTTAAATAAAAAAGGAATCATCCAGCTACTCAGGAAGCTGAGGCAGGAGAATCGCTTGAACCCGGGAGGCGGAGATTGCAGTGAGCCGAGATCACACCACACCACTGCACTCCAGCCTGGGTGACAGAGCGAGGCTCAGTCTCAAAAAATAAATAAATAAATAAATAAATAAATAAATAAATAAATAAATAAAAAGGGAATCATCCAAATGAATCAATTAAATGAACAAATGAATCAGAAAATATGATCCTCACTTTAAGTTAGTTTTTCCTGCCTAATTCAGGGATGCCATCCTGATGATAGTGCCTGGTAGTCAATTAAACTATAACTTTCTTCTTTCCCTCTCTATTCTCTCATATCTGTGCCAAGTAATAGACATCTTGGGATCTATAATGTAGATAATACTGTTGTCATGGCAAACTGAACAGAAAACAAAACATTCTTCCTCATTAGTAAGGGGAAAGGGGGATCACTACGCACAACAGAAGCCCAGGGCCACTGGTTCTCCAGTGTGGCTGCATATTGAGCTTAAAAATTGTGGATGCTGGTACCACCCCCACAGGCTTCTTATTTAACTGGTTCTTGTTTAAGGGTATGCAGTGTGGACACTGGGATTTCCATCCTCCCTAGGTGAGTCTAATGGCAGTAAAGGTTGTGAATAACTGGTCTAAGGTTTTACGCTTCATTCACCTGTGGGCACGCTTTCCATTAAAATGATTAAGAGTCCCGGAAATAGCATGGCTTTGATTAGAAGAATGGGCACATCTGCCTTAGAAGTAAATGGACTTAGAAATATGAAAACATGTTATTTTATTAAAAGAAACATGTAGAGTCAGGCATTTCAGTTGAGACTTCCTGTAGCAAAAACGTGTTTTGAATTTTTGTTGTTGTTGTTGTTTTGTTTTGTTTTTTTGAGAAAAGCTCTCACTTTGTCACTGCGGCTGAAGGGCAGTGGTGCGCTACTGCAAACCCAACCTCCCGGGCTCAAGCCATTCTGCCACCTCAGCCTCCAAAGTAACTGAGACTACAGGCAGGCACCATCATACTCAGCTAATTTCGTTTATTTTTTGTAGAGACAGGGTCTCACCACATTGCCCAGATGGGTTTCAAACTTCTGGGCTCAAGCAGTCCGCTCCCCTCAGCCTCCAAAGTGCTGAGATTACAGGCGTGAGCCATCTTGCCTGGCTAACATGGTACTTTGGCAAACAAGTTACTCTAAATTCTTATGGTAAAAATATCAGGTAACATTTTTTTTCTACCAGTTTTTTATTGAAAATAAAATATCATTCTTTTTTATTGTGGCCACAGTTGCTGTTAACAGAACATGATCGGAGCCACTTCCTTTGATCCTCAAAATGGTAAATGACAGTTTATTCAACCCTAAGTGTTTGCAAATCACTGAACTATCAGATTTCATTATTAATACCAAATCACTGATACCAAATAATAACAAAATCATTGCCAGAATTCAGACATAAAAATTACAGTGGAACCCGACGGTGGGCTTTGACTGTTGCTATACAATCCTCAAGTCTGTTACATCAGCCGCAGATGGGAGGTGGGAACATCTTTGTGATTTGGTTCCATTACCACGGTCCAATAGCAATCATGTCATTGTCAGAAGTCATATCATGTTGTTTTTGTGGTTGTCACTTTTGTCTGCCTTGTGGCTTTTCTTTGGTTTCGAAGAAGAAAGAACTCTTTGAGTTATAATAAATAATTATGGGATAATTTTAAATTTATAATTCTAGAAATTTTCAAACACATATAAAGAAGTAAGAATGGAACTAATGCGTTTTTATTCACATATCACCAATCTTCAGTAGTTATCAACATTCTGCCATTCTTATTTAGTTTGTACCTCCACCCACTCCCCTCACCCCTAGTTGATTTCTTATTATTTTACAGTGTTTAAGGTAAAAATTACATCCATCAAAATGCGTACATCTTACCATTTTGACAAATGGATGTTCTGGTGTAACCTACACATTTCCACAACATAAAGCACTTTATCTTCCAAAGGGTCTCCCTCTTATTACTTCCCACTCAGTCCTCAAACTCCAGAGTCAGTTTTCTACCTTTCTTAGGTTTCTACCTTGGATTATTTCTCCTTTTCTAGAATTTTAGATGTAAAGAAATATGCAGTATATATATATTTGTGTGTCGGACTTTTGCTCAGTGTAAAGTCTGTAAGATTCATTCATGTTGTTTTAAGTGTCACTACTTCATTCCTTTTTATGGCTGTACAGTATTCAGTGAGACCATGTGGGTTAGTCTGGCAGTGCCATGACATTGTACAGGACTCAGGCTCTTTTCTGCCACCCTCACTGTGTCAGAGTTAGAATTTCATGGAGTACAAGCATTATCCTCTCATGACAACATCTAAAGCATAAGCAGATGAGTTTAAAGACTTTGAGATTTTTAACTTCATATGAGTAAATACAATTAGCACTTGAATAAATAAAAAAAAGGTTGTGGATATAATGATGCCATTTGTTTTAGAAATGCCATTATTGCATAAGCAATCAGCATTTTTAACTTCAGCATTTTAATTACCAAAACAACCTTTACTCTGAAGTTTCTCAAGAAGGAACTGATAAATATGAGATTTTATGACTTATTATGTTGTTTTCTTTAATGCAATCAGCCTAAAGAGAGTGAAGAAAAAAATATGCTTTTTTGGGGTCTCTAAAGCAAAGTGCTGGACACATTGTACAGATGTTGTGAGTGTCTCTCACTCTGCAAGGAGTTGTTATTTACTAACTTACACCAGCTAATTGGGGAGTGTGAGGCTATGACTATAAGGAGTAAGCAGAAGTTTGAATGGAAATGTTGATTTTGTTCAAGCAACTGTTATTCTGAAAACTATTGGTCACATTCATTTTAAGAGCTTATTATCACCACACATACTGAAAAACTTCATTTGGTTATTGTCATTTTATATTAGAAAAAAGACTCCAACAAGACCTCCTAAGACTTTTGCATTTATTTTCCAGGAGTTAGCCTGTGTTCATAATTACTTAATGGTCTTTAGTGTGTTCACAGAATAATAACAACAGTGGTAAATAATACGTAACATTTGCATAGAGCTACCAAGGTGGCGAGGCCCTGAACTCTGTCTAGCAATTGACATTCTTATCGTTGCCGTCTCATTGACACTGCTCCTTTGGCTGACCAAGATCTTGTGGATGTACTTTCTCACTTAACTGTCTCCTTTAATTGGATTTTTTTTCTCCTGCTCTTAAGTGTAATTATTATCCACATATTTTAAGAAGCAGTAGACTAGGAATGAGAAAATAAAATTTCAGGTCTTGGATCCACATTTTAAACATTTATGGTGGATGTCATTAAACCTCTCAAGCTGTTTCTGCAGTTATACAATGAGCATGTTCATATTTTCTTTGTTAATTCCACAGATTGCTGTCGTTATCAGTTGAGATAACACATGCAAGTTCTTTAAAGTAAAATGCAAGCTCGAGACACTGCACTTACTATGCTGAATTCAGTGAATTTGTCTACTTTTACAATTCCATCTCTCATTTATTTGTTGATGACTCCTAAATTCAAAACTAAATATTTTAAAACTTTTGGCCCAAATTCCAATCTTTACTTTCAGAACTTACATGTCTATATTCATTATTACCTCAAATTCAATACCAAACAACCAGTTGTGACAGTCAGAGCACATGAAGGTGGTCAGATGGAAACAGAAGCTGCCTAATTTAAGAAGAGTGATACTCCCTGAATGTAGATCTACAATATTAAGAATATTAATGAAACCAAATTGGATTTTTAAACTCACAGTTATCCACTTGTATCACTCCTGAATCATATAGGCTAAATGATATGGTTCAAATGATATGCTGAGAAGAAATTATAATTCGGTCTCTAATTATTTCTACATCATGAATGAGAAACTGAACACAGAGAAAGAGATTATATTTGGATTGATTTTGCAAAAGTACTCTGACATTGAATAATAAATTAAGGAAATACTTTCAGACATAGTTACTAAAAATACAGTAGTATTTAGACTGCTCAACTATTTGAATATCTCCTAGAAAAAAAAAAACTCAGTCTGCTAAAAGATAGTATCTGCTATATTTTTGAGTGGCCTTTTTCTAAATTAAATTGTTCAGGACGTTAAAAAAACAAATAAAAAAAATTCTTAAAGAGAATACTTAATCCTTCATGAGTTTTGTCCCTTAATGTGGCCATAGGCTATGTAATTGTGTCACAGGAATGGGACTGTGGAAAAAAAAAATCTACATTGGTTTTGGAGTTTGCAATAATGAAAATGGGATGGTGTTGAGTTCACGAGTCTTACAGCTTTTAGGAACTTGAAAAATCTGATTGAAACATTTCAGATTTGTTTTACTTTTTAGCTATAATAACAAACATCTAAAACATGAAGAGGAAATTAAAATAACACTATATATGGCACAAATATTCTGATGTTTTTATTGATTAACTTATACAATTTACGCTGAAGTATAATATACCTATAGAAAAGTGAATAAAACATACATTGTATATAGCTTGATGTGTTTTTTCTCTTGCTCTTCCATCATTTGATCTTGTAAATTATTTTATTTTATACTTTTGTGATGTGGATTTAATATCCACAATATATAAAGAAATCCTACAGCTCAACAACAAAAAAATACCAAAGATGGGCAAAGAACTTACATAGACATTTCTCCAAAGAAGATACACAAATGGCCAACAAACACATGAAAAAAAAGCTTAAAACCATCAGGCATTAAGGAAGTCAAATAAAAATGACAGTGAGGCACCACTTCATACCCACCAGTATAGCTATAACAAAATCAAACAACAACAACAAAATAAAATAGATGGTGACCAGCATGGATGAGGACATGGAGCACGTCATGCAAGTTCAACTCAAGGCCTAGGTCACAAGTTGGCAAACTACAGCCTGAAAACGAAATCTAGCGCACAACTTGGTTTTTGCACAGTCTTCAAGCTAAGAATGTTTTTTACATGTTTAAAATGTGTAGTCAGGTGCGGTGGCTGAAGCCTGTAATCCCAGCACTTTGGGAGGCCGAGGCGGGTGAATCACGAGGTCAGGAGATCGAGACCATCCTGGCTAGCACGGTGAAATCCCGTCCCTACTAAAAATACAAAAAATTACCCGGGCGTGGTGGCGGGCTCCTGTAGTCCCAGCTACTCAGGAGGCTGAGTCAGGAGACTGGCGGGAACCCGGGAGGTGGAGCTTGCAGTGAGCCGAGATCCGGCCACTGCACTCCAGCCTGGGCGACAGAGCAAGACTCCATCTCAAAAAAAAAAAAAAAAAGGTATGTGTGTGTGTGTGACAGAGAGAGAAAGAGAGAGCAATCATATGTGGCAAGAAATCTTATGTGGCCTGCAGTCCCTAAAAGATTTACTATTTGGTACTTAGTTTTGCCCTGGCAGGCACATTAGTTGGGGGAGGATCACCTTGATCCAATGAAGATTCAATTATTTTGAACATAGGTTTGTAGGTTTATTTTATTTTTAATTGGATCTATTTTGGGTTAGCTTTGAGGTCTTCACCAGATGTCATTCTCTTTGCTAGATCCTAAACTGATATTTTCCCCTCCCATTTCCATTGGAGCCCCCAGTGTTGTCATTTATCACCCTCTTGGATACCAGTTATTGCTCATTTTATCCACCACTACATCACAGCGTATAATTCAGCAAATTCTTCAGGCAAACATGGAAGGAAAAAAAGACAAAAACACTTTGAAATGAAGGGCTCACTGCTAGGCCTTGACTCTCTTTAAGATTTGGGGCCTTCAAATCCTCACTTCCTTAGTAGCCCTCTGTCTTAGTCTGTTTTCTGTCGCTCGTAACAGAAGACTTGAAACTGGGTAACTTATAAAGAAAAGGAATTGATTTCTTAGAGTTATGGAGGCTGGGAAGTCCAGGGTTCAGGGACAGCGTCTGGTGGGAAGTCTCCTTCTGGTGTGGACTCTGCAGAGTCCCCAGGGACACAGGGCATCACATGGTGCAGGGGCTGAGCTTGCCAGCTCAAGTCTCTCTTCTTATAAAGCCACCAGTCCCACTCCCGTGATAATGCATTAATCCATTAACCTGTCAGTCCATTAGTTCATGAATAGATTAATCCATTTATGAGAGAAGAGCTCTCATGACCCAGTCACCTCTTGAAGGCCCCACCTCTAATACTGCCTCATTAAGGATTGAGTTTCAACGTGAGTTTGAAAGGGACAAACATTCAAACCATAGCACCCTCGGATTGTGTAAGTAGGTTGTTTTTTCAGCTTTTCTAGTTGTTCTTGGCTGTAGGGTTGATCTCTTAAAGGCCAATCCACCACAGCTGTTAGGATGTGAAATACCAGGGTTTTTCTTACTGTTTTTGTTTGTTTGCTTATTTTTACTGTCCAAAATATGTGAGAATAACGCATATCAAATATAGACCATTATAACAGTGGTCAAAACATGTTAATTCAAGAAGGAACTATAGAAAAAAATGCTATAAAATAAAGGAAATAAGTACATTCTAATAAATAATTATGTAGAAGTAGGTAATAAAATTAGTTCAGGACATATAATCCCACAAAATATTCTCATTTTCAGATGAGGAAAAATGCAGATGAGACGATAATCCCTTTCAGGTTTGCATAGTAAGTAATCTCAGAGGAAAATCCAAAACAGGTTTTGCTTTTGTTATTTTTTGGTTTCTCTTTATAGCACTTTTGTTGTCCACGTTTTGGAGGGTACTACTTTGTGTTACTGATTATATTTCAATAATTTTAACAGCTGCCTATATTTTGTACTACATTGAAAGCCATTGCTTTCTCTTTTTCACTTTTTAATTCTTAATATCAGATTGCTGAGTGGCCCTTTGTTTTGGTTTATGAATTAATGAATACACAAATGACTAAATCCCTGGATGGATGTTGAACAGGCTGTATCTGGAATACAGCGGCACAGTGAGTAACCACAAAAGTAAATTGAGGATTTATGGTGGGGAACTAGACTTCAGTAGCCTTGGTTAAATATTTTAGGGATAATTTGTACATAAAATGAAAAACATAATTTACAGTACAACATACATAATAAAAAAGAGGAATATAGAGAAACAAGGAAATATTGCAAGATTGGTTGGGTATTTTGCAAACTCTGAATTCCAGCATTCCATTTTCTGTTGTAACCTGATAGATTTAAGAATGCTTAAGAAACATTTGTTACGTAATGTGAACTGAATGTATTTAACAGCACCTGAATTTTGATTGTTCTAAATATTTATTCTTCCAGCTTTGAGGGATTTATTAAAATAAATTAGCATTTGAACAGTTAATCTGTTCCTCTCGTTCAGCTAATACATTTTAAACCTGCCAGAGGTAGGTAAACCTTCATGAATATTAGACATTTCAACAAGCTATTTATTAAGTCAATTGCACTGTTTTTCAGTGTCATTTAGATGCAGTACTTTTATATTTCATTCCATGACCCATCAATAAGGAAATGGCAATTTCTAAAATGTTCAAATAGAGTGAAATTTTAGCTTACAGTTAAAATTTAAGATGAAAATATTATTTTTCTAGTTTTTATTACAACCAAGTGTGGATACTTTGGAAATGGCAGTACATACACAAGTATACTTGTAACGTATGCTCATTTTCTGTCGTTTATAAATAATGCAAATATTAACATGAATCATTCTAATTATCCAAATGAACTTAATTAAAGCAACACTGTGAATGATAACTCACCTTGTTTAATGAAACTAGCACATCTAATTAAATCTTGGCCCTGAGGCTGCAAATGCAGGGAATATATTCGTATCATGTGTTTATCCTGGTTTGGAAATTTTCTAGATCAGTTTAAAACCTGGCTCTCTCACTGAGTAGAGATGAGAGAACAGGACTGTAGCTGGAATAATGATCAGAACAGGAACTTTGGATATTGTATTTTTAATTTTTTAGCACCATAGCCTTTAATCCTATAACCTCAAGTTCCTGAAACCTTGCCAGACAGTGGTTAAGAATGGATTCAGTTGGTATTTATGTCCAAATTTTGGGAACTTATGACCACATACTGTCCCAAGGGGACCTTCAGTCCCCTGCATATCTTAAGGGAATTCCCAGGGAGTATCTTCTGTGGACTAGGAAACAATACCTTCTTTCCGTAAATATCAGTCTCCGAGAACAGGAACAAGGACACTTTATAGAAATGACTGATGCTCAGGGTGGGGCAAGGAAAATGCAGGGTAAGCCTGAAGTTTCTTGTGGTTGCAGAAAACGAGGTGTTCAAACAGGAAGGGGTGTGTTCAAAGAAAGCCAGATGAACCGGAGAAGTTCCCAGGGACAAAGTAGGACAATTAAGCAATCGAACAATGACAGAATTGGATTATAATTCATGGAACAACAAGAAAAATCCAAGACAACAATGTTATTCAAATACATAATTGAATAAATAAACCAATAAATAAGGAACAGTTCTTCCTTACCTATGGGTTCAACTAATATGTGTAGAAGAAATAGGTGAAATTTAAAATTGCTCTTTGTCAATGTGACAGTAATAATTGTTGCAGGAAAGATCCACTTATGAATTGAAAAATCGGTCAGTGAAAGTTTAAGGAAAAATAGGATGTTAGTGTAGCCTCAAAGTATATCCTTCTTATTTATTTAATTATTTATTATGTTTTTGAGACAGAGTCTTGCTCTGTCACCCAGGCTGGAGTGCAGTGGCACGATCTCACTCACTGCTACCTCCGCCTCCTGGGTTGGTTCAAGCAATTCTCCTGCCTCAGCCTCCCAAATAGCTGGGATTACAGGCATGCCCCACCATGCCCAGCTAATTTTTGTATTTTTAGTAGAGATGGGGTTTCGCCATGTTGGCCAGGCTGGTCGTGAACTCCTGACCTCGTGATCCACCCGCCTTGGCCTCCTAAAGTGCTGGGATTACAGGCATGAGCCACCGGGCCTGGTGATTATAAAAAATAATAACTTTACTGTGGAGGATCCCAGCGTGCACCCATTAACCACATGATCAAAGTTAATATCACCAATAATAAAACATCACCTCATGACCTTCCAATCCGATATGCTGAGAATGACAACCTGTCACTGCTATGGGAGTCTTGCCAAATGTCAGTCAAAGCATGAAAAAGTATCAGTCAAAACCCAAATGAGAGCTATTCTACAAAGTAACTGACCAGTGCTCATCAAAAGTGTCAAGATCATGAAAGATAAAGAAAGAATGAAAATTGCTGCTGATTGAGAATAAGACATACATAAAAACTAAATAGAGTATAGGATCCTAGGTTGGATCCCAGAGCAGAAAAAGAACATTAGGGGGGGAAATAAGGTAAAATTTGGATAGACTCTCATATTTAAGAGTGTTACACAAATTTTAATTACTCATTTTTGAGAATTGCACTGTAGTTATGTAAGTTGTTATCATTAGGGAAAGCTGGGCAAACAGTATATTAAAAAATTCTGGACTATTTTTGTAAATTTCTATAAATCTAAAATTATTTCAAAAGAAACAGTGAAATAAAGAAACATATGTGTGGCCAGGTGCAGTGGCTCATGCCTGTAATCCCAACACTTTAGGAGGCCGAGGCAGGTGGATCTCGAGGTCAGGAGTTCGAGACCAGCCTCACCATGATGGTGAAACCCCATCTCTACTAAAAATACAAAAACTAGCCAGGTGAGTTGGTGTGTGCCTGTAATCCCAGCTACTAAGGAGGCTGAGGTGGGAGAATTGCTTGAACACGGGAGGTGGAAGTTACAGTGAGCCAAGATTGCATCACTGGACTTCAGCCTGGGCAACAGAGTAAGACTCTGTCTCAATAATAAATAAATAAATAAATAAATAAATAAATAAAAAACATGTATATGTCTGCGTGTGTGTGTGTGTGTGTCTTTGTTATATATATATATATATATATATATATATATATATATATATATATATATATATATATATATATATATATTTTTTTTTTTTTTTTTGAGATGGAGTGTCTCTCTGTCGCCCAGGCTGGAGTGCAGTGGCCTGATCTCTGCTCACTGCAAGCTCTGCCTCCCAGGTTCACGCCATTCTACTGCCTCAGCCTCCCTAGTAGCTGGGACTACAGGCGCCCGCCACCATGCCTGGCTAATTTTTTGTATTTTTTAGTAAAGATGGGATTTTACCATGTTAGCCAGGATGGTCTCGATCGCCTGACCTCGTGATCCACCCATCTCAGCCTCCCAAGTGTGTGTGTATTTCTTGACTCATTACAATAAAAGCCTGATCTATTAAATTTGCCCAAACTTCAACGCAAAAATATAGAAGTGGTTTTGAATACACTATGGGAGATATTTGGGTGGACAACAGATGACTATTACTGTAAGATGTGCTCCCTTTGATGGTTCAGGAGCTCTTCACAGAATTAGGTAACAGTATTTGACCTGTGTGAATCTATGAAAATATTTATAAATATATCTTGTTGCTCATTTTACTCCTAAAGTATGTACAGTCAACATCCACATGGCTATAATCTATTCAACAGTAATTCATTTAGTCTGCTCCATATTGCCTTCTGTTAAATAACTTAAGAAGTCATTATTAAAATATAAAAATAAGCCTGATTATTAAGGTAGAAAATTAAGCAGTAAGTGGGTTTAACTTCAGTTTGAATTATATCTGTCGGGCTGGGCCTCCTTTCAAATTTCTGATCAGTCACTCTGACAGTCATTGTCTTTCTCCAAAAATTCTTGGAACCTTGATTTTGTTTTATTTCTTTGTTTTAATTACATTTTCTGAAATCTAGCCTTTGGGGAACTGGCTGCCTTCATGGTTAAAATGAAAGCTAAAGTTTGGCCCCCTCCTTTTAATATTCTGAGATCAGATATCCTTCCCTTTAATTTGTAGAAATAGAAGTAACTTTAGTCTTCTAGCTCATTTTAGAGAGTGAAAACTGAGACTCAGACATAAATTAATTGTGCAAGATCTCAATGATTTTACTGGCAAATTGAGAAAAATACTGTTTCTTTTCATTATTAAATTAGTCATTAAAGCATTCTAGCAAACATTCATTTTGTGCTTACTACGTCCTCAACACTGGAGGTAAAAAAACAATGAAAAAGACACTATCCTTTTCCCACAGAGCCTACCATTTAGTGAGAGAAGGAGATAATCAAGTTATAATGGAGCCCAGAAGAATATTGTAATAAAAATTATGGAGGAGAAGCCCATTACATAGACTGAGAGGCTCAGGGGTACTCAACGTGAATATAAATCATCTGCCTTTTCTACCACAGCTCCAGTAGAATATGAAAAAAAAAAAAAACTATGTAGGTCTGGGTGGCAACTCATAATGATACATTAATTTTCAAACTTTTTTCTGAATACCTTGTGCCCGAGTGTAACTTAAGATGACAACTGCTGCCAGTCACTGTGTGGTTGATTCTGCCTTGAAATTCACTCCTACCTACCTTTGAATTTAATTTGCAAACACTTTCAATCATACCATCCTGTTTTTATCAGCTATTGCCACTCTGAAAAATATATATATTTTTTTCTTTTTTACCTGTTAATTTTCTCTCTCCCGCTACTGAGACCATCACCTTTGTGCATTGCAACTAGGAATATTTCCTGCTGAGTCTTTCCTTAATAAATGTTGAGAGAGTGAAATCTATGTGTCAGTTGATGCTCATTGTTCATCAATTTAAAGGGAAGTACTTTATCTTGAAATTTTCTTCAGTGTAGCTGAAACCAACAATTTGAAATAAGAGCTTGAATAAAATAATTTTTTCTAGGACAATGCTAGTTTTGAAGTTGACAGCTAAAGCCTCCTGCATCTTTGCTCTCTGCCCTCACCCCAGTCATCTTTCAGGTAGCATATTACACCTTCCTAGATTGTTAATTTTACTGAGGAATATTCAGCAGATATCCCTTAAAAATTTAGTCCCACAAAAATAAGCTGTGAACAAATTTGACTATAACTATTTTAAATACCACTAGGCTACTGTATCTTCTTCTAGTTATAATTCTGATCCATTTGAAAAAAAAGTTTTAAAAATAAACACTATCACGGATTTAATCTGAAAATGTAGTTGGATGTATTACAGATACTCTTGGCAATGTATGTTTGGCAGAGAAAATACAGTTTGGGGAACTGCTATTAGTGTGATGATATTGTGTAATTTTTCTATATTTTTCATTAATTTATGTATTATTAACTTAGGGAAATTTGTGTGAAGTTGGAAGTAGTGCCAACTTGGCAATGATTTGCTTTTAAAAGTGTTTTCAATGTTGCCCACATCTTGCTGAACAATTTTCACAATGTATTCTGGCCAGCATTTTTCTTCAATTATTTAAGTTCTTGCATTTTACAGGAATTCAGTCAAAGCTTGTTTCAGAATTTACACTGACAGTTCACAATACCAACTTGCAAAAGAGCTGAAATAACCAGTAGGTTCTGTGGGTAGCTTTGAGAAACTGTTAAAGTAGTGTTTTTAAAAAAATAATCAGATTTTGACAGATGAGCATGAATTTTATGCCCATAGGGTTTTGATTTAAAATAAAATAACATTTGACTTTAAAAATATCATTACTTTAGTTCAAAAACCCAAGTCATCCAATGCTTCCATTTTGAAACCAAGCATCTCTTGTTTGCTTCCTCCTGCTTCTCTCCCACCTCCTCCACCCTCCTCCCACTCCTTCCATTTTAATGTTTGGGGGAAGCCTTAAGCAACAGAGAGCATGAGAGCCATGCCAGCACTGGGAAGGAGCTTGTCATTTCACTGAGTGTGAAGAAGGCAGTGGATGTTATTGGGAAGGAAGACACTGAGCAGGGGGAGGCGCCTGAGAGATACCACCAAGAGGTGGAGAATCTGAGAAGATGTCACTGAAAGAAATGCAATGCATGCTATACACAATAGCAAAGACATGGAATCAACCTGGGTGCCCGCCAGTGGTGGGTTAGATAAAGCAAATGTATTACATATATACCATGGAATACTACACAGCCATAAAAAAGAATGGAATCATGTCCTTTGCAGCAACATGGATGCAGCTGTAGGCCATTTTCTTAAGTGAATTAATGCAGGAACAGAAAAGCAAATACTACATGTTCTCTAAACATTGAGTACACCTGGACACAAAGATGGGCCCAACACACACCAGGGACTACAAGAGTGGGGAAGGGGGCAAGGGTTGAGAAACTACCTACTGGGTTCTATGCTCACTACCTGGGTGATGGGTTCAGTCACACTCCAGACTTCAGCATCACACAATCTACCTTTGTAACACACTTGCACACGCACACCCTGAATCTAAAACAAAAGTTAAAAGAAGAACAAAGACATTTAGTACATGGGTAGCAACAATCGAGATTCCAATCCATCAGAAGCTCAGAAGTCTTGTTTCCAATACTCTTTCTTCAGTGAAACGTTATTGAACATTGTACATGGTCTCATTTTCATTCTTACAATAACCATCTGAGGTAGATATGTCTCTTTTTTTAGTGTTCTTATTTATTTTTTTATTGTACTTTATGTTCTAGGTACCTATGCACAATGTGCAGATTTGTTACATATGTATACATGTGCCATGTTGGTGTGCCGCACTCATATCCTTAAGGAAGTTAGGTTTACTGAGATACAGTCTAAAGAAACAATGAGAAGCTTGGGCAGCACAGAGAGATATTAATAGATAGTCTGAGGTTTGCATTCTCAACTAGGTCACTTTCTGAGCTTAGACAAGTTTTTTGAGCTCTCTTTGCCTCCGTTTCCACATGAATATGGGGACGATATGAGTATGAACTCCTTAGCATTGTTAAGCATTATATGATTGAAAATCTGGAAAGTGCTTAGAAGAGAATCTTGCACATATTAGGACGCTAAATAATTATTTGTGAAATGAATGACTTTTTCAATACACTTTAGCTCTTGTTTTTGGCAGTGTTGTTATAGTTATCGTTAGGTAGCTTCTTCAAAGTCCTACACCTCATATGTGATAAAGATCTGGATTGGAATTTTGAATCTGACGTTTAGTAAATATGCAACCATGGACGAGTTGTCTAACCTAAGATTCAGTTTGGCTATAATAAATGGAGAGAAAACACTACCAATCCTTATAACCTTTATTTTAAGGATTAGAGAAAATTACAAAGGTTGAAAGCAAAAAAAAACAGTGCCTGGGATTCAACTCGTTCTGGATATCTGCAGCATCTGAAGCAGCATCCTTCTCCTTCTCCTTTGTCCCTCCCTTCCCTGTGTTCCTTGACTGGACTGGTGCCCGATGGGGGTGAGATTGGCAGTAGTTCTTCGAGATAGCTAGACAGCACATACAAGCAGTAGCCATCTGCAGGCAGAGTCCTTCTCCAACGCTAAGTTTATCTCACAGTTAAGGAAAGCAAAACAAGTGCTCTCCCCATCTAGAGACGTAGCTAACAGGGTCTAAGACAAGCTTAAATGCTCCCTTGTTTTATCTTCCAATCATGTGCTACTCTTGCCTTCTATGCCATAAAATACCTGTGCTGATTTTAATATAAAACAACGAGATTGTTTTCTCCAAGTCTTTAAATAAAACTGTCTTTCTTGAAGGACTTATATTTCTGGTTTGGTTTTGGTTTTCATTTCCCCCGGAGCCTTGTTGCTCAAAACAACGAAAGGTACTTCTTGCAAATGCACATTCCTGGGCTCCATTCCTGACGTTCCGGGGGTTGGTTCCCAGAAAATTCCCCATTTTTCACAAGGATGTAAGAGAATACTAATGTTTTAGAGCCACTGCCTAAAGCTTGCCTAAATGACCAGTCCAAGTGACCATGACAATGAGGATGACTCGGTATTAATTATCACTAGACACATAAAGTGGAGTTGTTTCTTCTGGGAAGCCTTTTGTTAGTGGCTATGATGGAGATCAGGCAAATCCTAGTGAGAAAGGAGTAGGGAAGTGAGGCCTAGAGATTCCCAGGAAGGTTTTCCATAGCCCTTGGTTTATGGTATAATAGCATAACATTTTCTATTTCCAGGAAAAGGTCTAAAAAATAAAATGAATGCTTACTTTGGGATTCATACAGTCACGCTCTGCCTAACAACATTTCAGTCAGCAATGGACCACATGTACGATGGTGGCTCCATAAAAGTGTAATGGAGCTGGCCGGGCTCAGTGGCTCGCGCCTGTGATCCCAGCACCTAGGGAGGCTGAGGCGGGTGGATCACGAGGTCAGGAGATCGAGAGCATCCTGACTAACAAGGTGAAACCCCATCTCTACTAAAAATACAAAAAATTAGCCAGGCGTGGTGGTGGGCACCTGTAGACCCAGCTGCTCAGGAGGCTGAGTTAGGAGAATAGCATGAATCCAGGAGGCAGAGCTTGCAGTGGGCTGAGATTGCACCACTGCACTCCAGCCTGGGTGACAGAGCTCAAAAAAAAAAAAAAAAAAAAAAAACAAAAAAAAAACTGTAACGGACATGAAATATGCCTATTGCCTAGTGACGTCTTAGCCATTGTAATGTCATAGCACAAGGCATCACTCTTGTGTTTATGGTGATGCTGGGGTAAACAAACCTACTGCACTGTCTGTCATATAAAAGTCTAGTGCCTCTAATTATATACAGTATGTAGTCTTTGATAATGGTTATAATTGTTACTGGTTTATGTATTTGCTACATTTTTTCATCATTTTAGAGTATACTTTTTCTACTTATTTAAAAACGTGTTAACTGTAAAGCAGCCTCAGGCAGGTTCATCAATAGGTATTATATAGAAGAAGGCCTTGGCATTGTTACAGGAGAGGACAGCTCCGTGCCTGTTATTGACCCTGAAGACCTTCCAGTGGGACCAGATGTGGAGGTGGAAGAGAGTGATGTTGATATCCAGACCTTGTGTAGGCCTAGGTTAGTGCATATAAATACACACACGTCTTTAGCTTTTAACAAAAAGTTTCAAAATTAAAAATGGAATACAGATAAAAGCTATAAATAAGGATATAAAGACAGAAAACATTTTGTACAGCTGTGCAATGTGTTTGTGTTTTCAGCCAAGTGCTATTACAAAAGAGAAAAAAGTTAAAAAAAAAAATTAGTGCACAGTAACATCCTAGGCTTTTACATTGACTTCTCACTCACTGACGCACCCAGAGAAACTTTCAGTTCTGCAAGCTCCATTCGCGGTATGTGCCCTATACAGGTGTACCAGGTTTTTTCCTATCTTTTATACTGATTTTTACACTACCTTTCTATGTTTACATGCACAAATACTTAATGTTGTTTTGCATTTGCCTATAGTATTCAGTACAGTGGCATGCTGTACAGGTTTGTAGCCCAAGAGCAATGGGCTGTGTACCATATCACCTGGGAATGTAGCAGGGATGATGTTTGCACAGTGACAAAATTCCCAGGGATGTGCTTTTCAGGACGTATCCCCATTGTTAGGCAATGCATGACTGTGTATCAATAGGAGCAGGATATTTTGTGTCACTTATACATTTCAGTGTTCTTACTGAATTATGTAAGAAGCTAAAATGTTTTATGACTCTCTTCTATTTGGAAATTAAATCCACTTGGAATATGTACAGTTAGAGTAAAATATCTATAATATTTAGTTGAGATAAACGAAACATTTCGTTTTAAAAAGGTTTTCCTTTTTATTCAAAGCGTAAAAATGTTTTTCTTAATTTTTATTCAAGACATAAGTAATGTTAAGTCTTTGATTTTATAGGCAGCTTTAGGTTATCTTTCATCAATATAAACCATATCCGAGGGGAGTATTTATTATTCAAGGTTGAATATCCCTTATCCAAAGCATTTGGAACAAGAAATGCTTCCAATTAACTTTTTTTTCAGATTTTCAAATATTTGCATATATATAATGAGATATAGTTCAGGGATGGGACCCAAGTCTAAACATGAAATTCATTTAAATTTTATATACACCTTACACATAGCTTGAAAGTAATTTTGCTTTTCCCTTGGGGATGCTGAATAAACTGTTTGTCTTGTGCACCTACGTTTTTACTGTGACCCACCACGTGAGGTCAGGTGCGGCATTTTCCGCTTGTGTCATGTTGGTGCTCAAAAAGTTTAGGATTTTGGAGCTTTTCAGATTTCAGATTTTTGGATTAGGGATGTTCAACCTATGTCGTGCTTAGCACCTAAACACATGAACCAGAAAACACTAAATCAGCATAATTTGTCAATTATTTTTCATATCAATATAGTTAATGGGAAAAGAATGAAATATCCTGCTCATTTATTCTTTATTCCAGAATAAAGAAATACATTTGGGAAGAGGATTTTACATATTTGATTGCATATTTGAACTAGGTATTAAGTATAATCAAACTACGAAATATAGCAAACTAGATAATCTGCCTAAGGAGAAAGAAATGATAGAGGTACAATGTTGTTAATTAAGAGTAGGCTTTAGCCAACTAAGAGCAATCAAAAGCCTTTGTTTTCTGAATTTGCCTCACAGTCTCAAGTGAGGACTTCAGGATACTCTAAATCTTCAATTAATCACTGTTTTCCAAATCTGTCAGTTAAGGATGGCACTATTTTTCCTTTTATTCAATGACATGCAAATTGAAGATAAACCCAGAAATGTATTCCTCTCTATAAAAAACTATAGACAGTATGTCCACTAATGTGTATAAGTAGCACATAAAGGCACTTTATGCAACAAGTTTAATTCAATAGGTTTATTTCAAAATAAAATATTGATACAAGAAATACATCCGTATTAGTCCGTTTTCATACATTAGTCTGTTTTCATGCTGCTGATAAAGACAATCCAGAGACTGGGTAATTTATAAAGAAAAAGGGGTTTAATGACTCAGAGTTCTACGTGGCTGGGGAGGCCTCACGATTATGGCAGAAAGTGAAAGGCGCGTCCTATGTGGTGGCAGGCAAGAGAGAAATGAGAGCCAAGGAAACGGGGAACCCCTTATAAAATCATCAGATCTTGTGAGACTACCATGAAAACAGTATGGGGGAAACTGCCCCCATGATTCAATTATCTTCCACCAGGTCCCTCCCACAACACGTGGTAATTATGGCAACTACAAATCAAGATGAGATTTGGGTGGGGATGCAGCCAAACCATATCAACATCTTTTTTCCCCACTCTGTATTCCTATTTTAGAAGGGAAGAGGGAATTATACAGGTTACTAAAATCACTGTCATGAATTTCATGATATTAAATCATTCAACTCATTGAACATAATTTGTGGCAAAATGTATTTCTGTTTTTTTTTCTTTTTTGCTGGTTTGTGGGGAAGTAGGGGTCATGGGCAGAGGGTACTATGAGGGGGATATTTAGCAAATTCAAAAGCTTAACAAAGAGAATCTACCAATAAAGTCTACTAAGTCCAAGCACCCACTGAATACAGTATGATTTTGCCATTATCCTATCAGAACCAAAAGTGGAAACATCCTGTTACCTGCCACCCTTGTTCTCCTGAAAGTTCCTTGATGAGACTCAACACATTCTCACAGTTGAACAGGTTCACTACTGGGGTTGCTGCTCCTAGAAAATAGCTTGTCTTTTACATCCATTTATTCCTCCATATCCATTCATTTATTCTGTGTGACTCAGAGGAATGACCATATTTCTTTAATGTTCTTTTAGTCATTGAAACATCTATATTCCAAGCTATTCTGGTGGAGTGTTGGTGATGAATTCATCCAGGAAATAGCTTGTTTTATCCCCAAATGGCTCTCAGCTGGATGACTGCAGATGGAGACTCACGGATTTCATGTGTACACTCGAATGCCTACTCCCTGAAAAGATCAACACATTTGAATCTGATTATCCTCTCATTCATTGGTTTCTAAACCATCAGTAAATAGTGAACACTTCTCAATATATGTACTGTATGTATGTGTGTGTAGACATGTATAATGTATATCATACCCTAACAGACATGGCATACCTCTATATTACTTACATTATAAAACAAAAAATGCCAAAAAAAATCCAGAATATTTAGGAGAAGTCATTTATTAACTCTTTCAATGAGTATTTATTGAGTACCTATTTTGTGCCAGGTACTGTTCTAAGTCGTGGGGATTGAACAGTGTTCAGGACAAACTCTGATGCTTCAGAGAGCGCATATTTTAGTGGCTAAATAGACAAGGATGTGTAAATATATGACATAGTATCAGTGATAAGTATTATGAGGAAAGGGAAGAATGTGTTCATGTGATGGGAACTGAAGGGTTATGATTTTACATAGGGTGTCGGGGACGCTGGAGTGAAGACCTTGATAAGGGCGGAGAATGGAGAAAATGATCTGAAGCAAAAGAAATAAAAAATGCAATATCCTATGACCGTGGTGGATTGGATAAAGATGAAACAAATAATGTATTTATGAACAGCTAATGAAACACTGTTAAGGAGAATGGGTAGCTGTCTATATTTCACATAGTTATTTTCATACTTTGACAGGTTTTTTATGTGTCTGCTTGTCTTATCTGATGGACTTACTGTTTTAACTTCAAAATGTAGCAAATAAAGAACATAAAGAACATGTCCCAGGAATAAGAGAGAGTGTTAGCTGCACCATTGCTTGCTTCTATCCACACATAAAAAATGTTTTCCAGGCTGGGCGCTGTGGCTCACGCCTGTAATCCCAGCACTTTGGGAGGCCAAGGCGAGTGGATCACCTGAGGTCAGGACTTCAAGACCAGCCTGACCAACATGGCGAAACCCCGTCTCTACTACAACTAGAAAAAATTAGCCGGGCGTGGTGGCGGGCGCCTGTGATTCCAGCTATTTGGGACGCTGAAGCAGGAGAATCGCTTGAACCCAGGAGGCGGAGGTTGCAGTGAGCAGAGATGGCGCCATTGCACTCCAGCCTGGGCAACGAGAGCGAGACACCATCTCAAAAACCAAAACAAGTTTTCGGGCCGGGGACGGTGGCTCACGCCTGTAATCCCAACACTTTGGGAGGCCGAGGCGGGTGAATCACCTGAGGTCAGGAGTGCAAGACCACCCTGACCAACATGGTGAAACCCCGTGTCTCCTAAAAATACAAAAATTAGCTGGGTGTGGTGGCGGGTGCCTGTAATCTCAGCTACTCGGGAGGCTGAGGCAGGAGAATCGATTGAACCCGGGAGGTGGAGCTTGCAGTGAGCCGAGATCGCACCACTGCACTCCAGTCTGGGTGACAGAGCAAGACTCTGTCTCAAAAAAAAAAAGTTTTCAGATCATGTATATTTCTTAATGAGAGATAAAACTAATCTTCTATTAAATATAATTTCGTCAGTTGAGATGTGACTTCAAATATTTTAAATAGCCATGAATTTTAATATAGCAGGAAATTTTTAATAACTAAAATAAGGACCTATATGGGAAGAATGAAGTCTTTTGAATTATCTGTATATCACAGTGAAGACACAGAATCAGAAACACGGCCAGGTGGGATGGCTCATGCCTGTAATCACAGCACTTTGGGAGGCCAAGGCGGGTGGATCACCTTGATGTCAGGAGTTCAATACTGGACTGGCCAAGATGATGAAACTCCATCTGTACTAAAAATACAAAAAATTAGCAGGCAGACGCTTGTAATTCCAGCTACTCGGGAGGCTGAGGCAGGAGAAACGTTTGAACCTGGAAGGCGGAGGTTGCGGGGAGCTGAGATTGTGCCACTGCACTCCAGCCTGGGCGACAAAGCAAGACTGTCTCAAAAAAAAAAAAGAAAAAAAGAAAAGAAAAACATACAGGATTTTAAATATACTTGTCATGATCTTGTACAATTTAAACAAATTTTGGATCATCTAGGCATGGTGATACATTTCTTATCAGGTAATCAGAATTCCATATAGGGTAATAAACCTGTCTTCAGAAATGCTGTGAAAATTGTGGCAGAAATTTGAGTCACTTACTTCTTATTTGACGTTTTCAAAGTATTAGAGAAGCCCTAAGAAAATAAAAGCACCCAGGCTCCTGAGAGGGTAATGAAGAGGTACAGGAGAGCACCAGCTTGTGATGTGCACTTGTGTGTGTCACTGCTGAATGCCAAATACCTGAACTAGAAAGTATTTGTAAAGCACACTCGTAAACAGAGGGGGCCAGATTGATTACTGTGTGGCGTTGTATATGCTTGTGATGTTCCACGGATAATTACAAAGTCTAGATATGTTTGTACCTCATCAGTTTTCCGAACTGTTAATGCTGATGGGTGGTTGGGGAGATGGTGTGAAGGCTCTGGTTACCATATGTTTTTAGTCACTAACAGCACTTTCAATTCTGCAGCAAGGAAATTATTGCACACCTTCCTCGGAATATGGTTTATGTGTGCATGTCGATTTTTAAAATTATTTAGGTGAAATTCTCCTACCATAAAGTTAACCACTTTACAGTGAGCAGTTATGTCAGTGGCATTGAGAACATTCATACTGCTGTGCAACCACAAGCTCTGTTTAGTCCAAACATCTCTTTAAAATTACACCCCTTACACATTGATTTGTTTTTCCCTATTCACTCTCCTCCTTTCAGCAATCACCAATCTGCATTCTCTATCGCTATGGATTTATCTTTCCAGATGTTTTATATAAACAGACTAATTCAACGTGGGATATTTGTATCTGTCTTCTTTTACTTAGAATAATGTTTTCAAGGTTCAATCATGTTCATCAGAGTTTCATCCATGTATCAATATGTCATTCATTTTCCAGACTGAGTAGTATCCCATTGTATGTATATATCACAATTTGTATATCAATTTATGGATACTTGGGCTATTTCTAGCTTTTTTGTTTCTTTTCTTTTTTTCTTTTCTTTTCTTTTCTTTTCTTTTCCTCTCTCTCTCTCTCTCTCTCTCTCTCTCTCTCTCTCTCTCTCTCTCCCTCCCTCCCCCTGCCTTTCTTTCTTTCTCTTTCTTTCTCTTTCTTTTCTGAGATAGGGTCTTACTCTGTCACCCAGGCTCAAGCCATCCTCCCACCTCAGACTCCTGAGTAGCTGGGACCACAAGTGCATGCCACCCACACCTGGATAATTTTTGTACTTTTTTTTTTTTATAGAGATGGGGTTTCGTTGTGTTGCCCAGACTGGTCTCAAACTCCCCAGCATAAAGGATCTGCTCCCCTCAGTCTCCCAAAGTGCCGAGACTACAGGCACGAGTCTCTGTACCAGGTCTATTTCCACCATTTTCTATTGTGAATAATGCTTTTGTGAACACGTGTGTACCTGTATTTGTTTGAGTATCTGTTCCCAATTTTGGAGGAGTATATACATAAGAGTGGAATTACAGGGTCATGTGGTAATTCTTTATGTAACTTTCCAGGAATTGTCAAACTTCTTTACAGCAGCTGAACCATTTTATATTCCCACCAACAATTTTATATTCCCACCAACAAGATTTTCTTTTTCTCTTTGACTTTCAACAGTTTGACTATAAAATATCTGCGTGGACTTCTTTGTGTTTCTCCTACTTGGATTCATACAGTTTCTTGGATGTGTAGATTTATTTATTTCAACAAATTTGGGAAGTTTTTGTCCAGTATTTCTTCAAATATTCTTCATGCCCTTTACTCCCTCTCTTCTCCATTTTGGACTCCCAAAATGTATATATTGGTCCATTTGAATGTATTCCATCCATCCCTTAGGCTCTGCGCACTTATCTTTATTTTTTTTTCTGTTATTCAGGTTGGACACTTTCAAATGTTCAATCTTCAAATTTGCTGATTATTTTTTCTCTCTGCTCAAATCTGTTGTTGAACTTTCCTAGTGAATTTTTTAGTTATTACACTTTTCATCTCCAGAATTTCTATTTGGTTATTGTATTAGTCAAGTCAATCTATCATTTTTTTAAAAATAGGATGGGTGGCTTAAACAATAGAAATTAATTTCTCGCAGTTCTGGAAGCTAGGAGGTCCAAGATGAAGGCTCCAGCATGGCAGGTTTCATTCTGTGGCCCCTTCCCCTGGCCTGTAGGCAGCTGCCGTCATGCTTCGTGCCCACACGACGTCTTCTCTGTGTTGGAGCAGAGAGGAAGTAAGCTCTCTGGTGACTCTTTATGACACTAATCTTGTCATGGAGGCCCACCTTTATGACTGCATCTAAACCTAATTACCTCCCAAGCCCCATCTCCAAATGCCATCACATTGGAGTGAGGGCTTCAACATTTGAATTTGAGGAGAAGGGCGGGACACACCGAATGCCATCACATTGGAATTAGGACTTCAATGTATGAATTTGAGGGGGAGAGTGGGACACAGTTCAGTCCATAGCAGTTACGTTGTATGGTTTCCATCTCTTACTGATATTTTAGTTTTGTTCATACATTGTTTCCTGGTTCCTTTTAGTTCTTTGTTCCTGGCTTCCTTTAGCTCTTTGAGCATATTTAAGCCCGTTAATTAAAGTCTTTGGCTAGTAAGTTCCTTTCTTCCTCATGGATGGTTTCTGTCAATTTGTTTTGTTTTCCTTTGAATGAATCATGCTTTCCTGCTTACTCGTATACTTTGTGATGTTTTTTGGTTGAAAACTGGACATTTAAGTATTAAATGTACTAACTGGAAATCCTATTCTCCCCCTTCTCCAGGGTCTTTGTAAGCAGATGCCCTTCCCTGGGCATATGTGCAGCTTTCTAAATTCACCCTGTATATCTGAATGTTTTCAAATGCCTGATTTCCCAAAGAAATGCTTCCCCGTTTTTCTCCCAGACATTAGGCTGTGATTGTCTATCAACCATAATCCTTTGCCCTGCATAGCTGTAGGTTTTTCATTTGTCTTATAATGTTTTTGAGCAATGCCCACCACTTTTTCATCTTGAGCGATTTATCTGTCAGGCAAGACAAAGATGAGTGTCTTCCTTCAGTCTTTTAGGGAACTCCTAGACAGGTTAGAACATCATCATTTGTAAAGAAGATCTGCTCTTCTTCCTCCAGAACCAGACACCAGAGTTGCAAACTGGGAACACGGGATGCCGTCTTCAAAACTGCCCCCAAGCCAGGGAGCTGCTGAGGCAAGGGCAACCTGAAGTGCCACTAACATTTTTTTTAACCCATTTGTGTTGCCAATTTTTTGTAAATTCAGCATTCGTTGGGTTGCTATCAACTTTGGCCTATTTTCAAGAGTTATGATAAAGTTTGCTCTGGCAGTTTCTCCTTGTTTTTGATGCCTCTGAGGAGAGACAGGAATCTGGAGCTGCTGTTCTCCACCATTGTGCTGATGTCACTTGTGTATATGTTTGTTGGCACATATGTAAGGTGATCTTGTTTATAAATATGTCACCAGTGGTTTACAACCCTCTCCCTATTCCCAAGGAATACAGCATAATTATATTAGTTAGTCAATACAGCCAGCCAGACAACTCACTTTTAGGGCATGATCATAATCTCAATGTGTCAAATGTGGTTCTAACAAGGTTCTCCCACCACTGAGGGACTCCTAGTCAACTCCTTAGGGCACCTGTCAGTTCCTCTGTACTGACAGTTTCTGTCTAAAATTGGAAGTATGTTTCCGATTAATACTCAAGTTTTTCTACAATGTGTAATCTGACGAGTATAACTTTTAATTATTTCCCTTTAATGGAAGAATTATCTAGCTATTTTGCATTAAAAATTACCCCCAAAACTTAGTGGCATAAATAAGAATAAATATCTGTTATCTTACCCAACTTCCATAAGAGGACTTGGGAAGTAGATTAGATGGCTTCTACAGGGACAGGGTCTCTCATGAGGTTCAATCATCTCAAGATCTGGCAGGGGCCAAAGGATTCACTTCTGAGATCGATCACTCACATGACTGGCAAGTTGGTGCTGGCTGTTGGCAAGAGGCCGCAGGACCTCATCACATGGGCCTCCCCAAAAGTTGGCCTGAGTGTCCTTACAGCTGGCTTCCCTCAGAGTGAGTGATCCCAAAGAGGACAGGATGACCTGACCTAAGAAGTCACACTCTGTCATTACTGAACTACTCCACTGGTTAAACAGTCTAACCCTGCTAGTGTGGAAGGGAACCACATAGGGATATGATGAAGCCAGATTCACTAGCAGCAAGCTTGGGAGCTGGCTACGATGCCAATATCCTCTTAGTCAACAGGTTCACCAACTCTCCCTCTCCTATTCATTGCTTCCTCCAAAGTCCATCCTCTTTGTTATGACCCTAATTCAGGTACTACTTAAGTAAAATTTCATGTTTTATTTATAGGACCTTGCTCTCCGGATAACATTCATAACAAGTATTCACTTATCGCTGCTATTATTCACTCTATTATTTGTCATATGTGTTAGACCTGACTTCAAAGTCCGGGATGGAGTATTGGTGTACATATGACAACTTGGACTTTGGACGAGGTTGCTCAAATCAGCAGAGTTAGGTACGCATTATACCACGTAAGTTTACAACCCAGAAAGCGTACGTCCTTCTCTGCTTCTTCCCCTTGTTGCTCATGCAGACACACCAGCTCAGTGGTAAACACCATCAACGCAGAACGAAAAGCTTTCTGAGTCAAGGATATGGTTTGGCTGTGTCCCCATCCAAAATCTCATCTTGAATTATGATCTCCATAATCCCCATGTTTTAAGGGAGAGAACAGGTGGACGTAAGTGAATTATGGGGGTGGTTCCCCCATGCTGTTTCGTGACAGTGAGGGAATTCTCATGAGATCTGATGGTTTTATAAGTGTTTGGTAGTTCCTCCTGCATTCATTGTCCTTCCCGCCAGCTTGTAAAGAAGGTGCCTTGCTTCCCCTTCCCCTTCCACCATGATTGTAAGTTTCCTGAGGCCTCCACAGCCGTTCTGAACTGTGAGTCAATTAAATCTCTTTCCTTTATAAATTACCCAGTCTCAGACAGTTCTTTATAGCATTGTGAAAATGGACAAATACAGTCAGGTTCGAAGAAGTCAGGACAATGGATGCACCACCTTCATATACTTAGGCCTGGAGACATAACTCATCCCTTCTCAAGAGTCTAATTACTGTCACTTTGGGCAGCCCTTTCTGTGCCCCAGGGTTCTATTTCTTTCGGCATTATGAGGCCTATAGCAGGACCGTCACACTCTGGAATGTCCTCTCTGACTTTTCTCATTTCAATTCCTCTCCTTGAAATATTTTTCCCTCATGCTCAAATTATGCCAATTGCTAAAGGATCAGCTCAAGTTCCACATTTTCTGTAATAGTTTTTCTGCTCCTTCCTGCTGTGCAAAGTACCTCATTATTTCAAGAATCCCCATGGTATTTCATCAGTAATGCTCTTATGGGACTTATCATCGTCATCCATGTACTAGAGTTATTTGTGTGTATTTCTTATATTCCCTAATATATTGTGAGTCCCGTAAGAGCATGGTTTTTGTCTAATTCATTTTTATGTCCCCCAAAGCACTTAGCAGTACCTTGCATGTGTCAAGCACTCAATAGATATTTTTGGAATAAATTTAAATATTCACCAATGAATATTTATAGGAATGCAGTCTCTGAATAGATATAGATATTTATATTTGCATGTGCTGTAGACATATAAAAAGACGGACATGCATCATAGTTTATTTCATAGAAAATATTAAATTAATTAAACAAAGATAATGCTCCATTATGCCAAACTGTAGTACAAAGGGATACAACATTCTCTTTTTGATCATGTGCCTTCCTTTAGCCCATTAGAAAAATTAGGGATGCAATTTTGAGTTGTGGGACTTTCAGGTTTGACACAAAAGTGTATACCCGCATAGTGTTCACAGGGAAAGAGTACAAATAAAGGGATACAAACTACTTTTTTGAGACGATTTGCCCTTTAATTAGAGCTGACTGGTCACAGTTTGCCTAAAGGTGGTAATTCGGAATAGAAAGACCCTTAAGTTTCTTGAGGTTTCATAAAAATAAAGGTAAATGAGCTAGTTGGAAAAAATTTTATGCTAAGAATAGTTTGCCATCAAACATAAAGGCATTAAGCCTCTAGATTATACTGTGGTGGGACCTTCTGTGATTATGTTTTGGAAGTTAATAAAAAAATGTTTGCATGTATCATTCAGTCAGTCAGGAACTACATAATGGTTAAACATGGGGCACTCTTGAGCGTTTGATGAAAACCTGATTATCACAGTATTGGTGAAAAGATAAAAATGATATCTAAAGTTTAACAAACCTCATGTGGTTTAGTATATAACTAAGTAAGATATAACATTTGTGCCAGTAACTAATAGCATAATTCGAGTTTTTAAAAAGATAAAAAACTACAAGCCTTGAAATTTCAGAGTAGTCAGAAATTATTTTCATGGAAAGAAAGCATTTGAGTTGGACCCTATGAAGTCAAGAGGGAAGTTTAACAGTTGGAGACTGCACATGAAAGAATTCTAATGTTCAGACACAAAAAGTACAGTATTGATCATGTGATAGTTCAGTCTATCTGCAGGATGGAGAATATATAGAAGAATAAACTAGCTTAGGTGTCCACCCATGATGGCTCACACCTGTAATCCCAGCACTCTGGGAGGCCAAGGCAGGAGGATCACTGGAGCTCACGAGTTCGAGACCAGCCTGGGAAACATAGCAAGACCCCATCTCTATAAAAGAAAACAAAGTAGGTTAGGTGCTATAGAAGGCAGCAGAATAAGACTTGAGCAAACGCAATTCTAATTCGCATTTATAAGGTAACTGAAGATGTTGGGAAGAGTAATTTCTATTAAATTGTGGGAGTAGATTCCAAGATATTATTTAGCAGGTGGAAAGGAAATGAAGGTAGCAAAGGGAGATTATAGGGTTTGATGATAGAAAAGGAGAAAGAGATAAAACTGCATGTTGCAAAAAAGCAAGATTGAGGGCAGCATGTGTTTAAGACTAGGAAGCATTTGTAGGCAAAGTTGAGTGCCTAGAGATAGAGGGATTAAAGACAGACAGATAGGACATGATTGATGTAAGTATGACGAGAAGAAGGATCAAGAATATCTCTGGAGAATTTTACTTTAGAAATGGTTGAGGCATCGCCAGGTGCGGTGGCTCACGCCTGTAATCCCAGAACTTTGGGAGGCCAAGGCGAGCAGATCATCTGAGGTTAGGAGTTTGAGACCAGCCTGACCAATATAATGAAACCCTGTCTCTACTAAAAATATAAAAATTAGCCAGGCATGGTGGCATGCACCTGTAATTCCAGCTACTCAGGAGGCTGAGACAGAAGAATTGCTTGAACCCGGGAGGCAGAGGTCACAGTAAGCCAATATGGCACCATTGCCCTGCAGCCCGGGCAACAAGAGTGAAACTCCGTCTCAAAAAAAAAAAAAAAAACAGAGAAATGGTTGAGGCATGAAGCAGCCATTTCCTCCTCCATGTCCAGGGGAAGTACAGAGTAGATGAATGTTTTGAGGAAAGGAGAAGAAAATTAGAGCTCAAATTAAGATGGCCTTAATCTCAGTTTAGTTAGAAACTGATGTAGAAATTGAGAGTTTGAGGTACTGCAGATAATTCATGAAAAAAACAAGAAAAGAAAAGAAAAGGCCTGAATAAATGAACAGGCAGGTAACCAGTTAAGGACAGATGGCATTCATTTTCTTTGAAGCCAATCATCATTATTTCTGACTTTCTTTAGTAACCTCACTGCAATATGGAAAGGATAATTTTGTAGAGCAAAAGGGGAAGTTTGGTAGAATATTTTAAAAAGATAAATTCCAATGTATTGTTAAAAATATTTAAAATATTTTTAAAAGCTAATGGTCTTCTTCTAGCATATTCTTTAAGCTTTTATGCTTCATAGGTAGTCATTTTACATGTTTGTAGCTTAATAGGATCAGGCAAAAATACTGTCATCAGATTTTTTTTTGAAAATGCATGTCTCTTAATTAGCTGGTAAGCAGTTTCATTTTATATAAACAAGCTACTTTATTGGGCATCTAAAATTAACTAATATATTCAGAAAATATGGCATTCATTTTTGCTCTAGGCTCCTAGATTATGAAAAAATATGGTAGATTCATTCATTCACTCATTTCTTCATCCATCACATGGGTGGTGCTATTACAGTCAGAGAGCAAAAGGAGGAAAAACAAAACCCCATATAATCCTTAATTCCAGGGAGCTTACAGTCTGATGCCTTACATTATCTTCTTTACATATACACTCCGTAAACAAAAAGCAAATAATACGGGCTTGTCGAGAGTGATTCCAATTTTTTAAAAAGTCTAATTTGGCAGATGATAAATGGAAGAGCATTAGATCACATGTTTAGGAATGGCAAAAATTGACATTCGATCAAGACCTATTTTGAGTACGAATGGAGCTAGAAAACTATAAAACAATCCAGCCAATGGTAGGCTCTACCTTCTGTGAAATATCCTTAAAACCACAAATATGCCTGACTGGTGACCTGATCATCAATGTGATTATGATTAGCAAGGCAATGGATACTTTAGATCCATGTCTGAACATCCTGTAGAAACTACTGCTCTTATTCATAAATCATGGTATAAGACAGAAACACATGGTGGCTTCTGACCAGTTTTTTTCTCTCTCAGTTATTAAAGCAGCAAGGTCAGAGGCACAGAGATAATAACACGTGGGATGAACGTTCACCTAAAAGGATTTGTGGGAGAACACAGGACAGAACAAGTGAAGCACTTACCCAGTGCCTAGCACATCCGCTAAACTCCTACAGCTTGCTTATTATTTTAAAGTCATGTTGATTTGATGCTTATAGGTTAGAATCATTTCCATAAACTCTCTCACTGATACTTTGTAAAATAACAGATGAGTAATTAAAAAGCTAGAAATTGGTTGATGGTAGGTGGGTGGGGACCAGATAGAAGCAGGGAACATGGAGGAGAGAAGCCGAAATAGTTTACATGGTTCATCTTCTAGTCACTGGCCTTAGAAAACACTTTCATTAGTAGAATGAGTGACTTCACTTAACCATTTTCCGAAGCAATGCCAATGAGAAACTGACAGTCAAGATCCAAATTTAGATACTGATAATAGCTCTTCATGGCCTGTAGATATCCTAAAACAGCTAAATTTTGACCAAGGAAAAGGATAGAAAGCTTTCCTTCTGGGTAGTTGAGTTTTTAGAGGAAATTGCCTAAAGTAGAAATTCAGTATGTCATGCTTTCTTTCCTGAGAGAAGAAAATTGAGGCAACATTGAGAATAATAGCCTATTCTCTAACTCTTAAAGTTGTATACTGTTTACTAACATTATAGCTGCATTAATAATTAGGATAATTATTTATATAGACAAGGAGACACAGTAATTAAGATATTTTAAAGTATAGTGCTCGAAATAATTCTCAGCTATGAAGGAAAAAAAGTGACTTTGTAATTTTTAAGTATTAAATTGGCAGTTTCCGGGCAGATACTCAGTATTCCTTATTTGTGAGTCACAGTTGAAGAAAACAATTATTTCAAATTACCAGAAAGCTCAAATAATTTCCTGGAACCCAGGGAAAAACTAGAATGTGAATACAATCTTCTGTATCTTACATAATATTTAGAAGAAAGGTAATTTTTGTTAATTTGGAAATTTTGGGGGAGGATTGAAACAATGTATTTCTCTTTTTTTGTTTTTAATGAAAATAGACTTGTTAGGGTCAACAAATCAGACCTCTTCAGTAAAAAAATAACTAATAGTTAAAATTCTTATATTAGCTAAGTTAAAAATATGGCTTTCCGACTATAGAATGTTTTTAAATTTTAAATATAAATGCACAATTTTTTTACTTTTCTTTTTTTATAAATGATGTGTTTATCTCTTGATACAATTTGATTATTAATCCCTTGTCAGATGGGAAGTCTGCAAATATTTCCTCTAAAGAGTTTAATTTCCTGTTATATTTTATACAAAGATGAGATGCAATATGTTGAAGTTTTTCTTATAATCATCAAAACAGCAGGCATATAAATATCTTCTTCTTTTGAACTAAGCCTACGTGAAAGGTAGGCTTTAAATAAATTAGACCCTGAATTTATGTTTATGTATTTCAATGTGAAACCACGTTTTTTTTTAATTGTTCAATTCTAAAAATACAAATAGCTGAGTGTATGCTAGATACATTGGCATCTACTTATGTAGTCTGTTATTTCCTGTTGGGACATGTTCTGTGGGAAGGGAGGAACAACCCCAGGAAGAGATGAGGTTATATGTTTAATGCTATTCTGGACATCAGAAAATTTAATTTTCTGATTAAAGAGATGAGGTTATGTGTTTAATAGCTATTCTGGACATCAGAAAATGTAATTGATTGGGAATACGCCTGTGGTAGGTTGCCTGGAGATGTTCCCTCACGATTTCTGCCTTGTGGTATTGATCTCCTTATGTAATCTCTTCCCACTGAGTGTGGGCTGGGCTTACTGACTCATTTCTAGAGAATAGAATATGGCAGAAGGGGTGGGATGCCACTGGTGAGCTTAGGATAGTAACAGGTAGTGGCTCCCAGTTGGACTTTCTCTTGGATCCGTCATGCTGGGGAGTTGGGATCAGCCCTATGGAAAGGCCAAAGTGGTAAAACAAAGAACCGAGACACAGTTGAGCAGCTCTCAGGGACCTGAGGACCTTACCTCAATGTCCTATGAGAAGCCCACTAACAGCCACATGCGTGAGCTTGAAGAGGCTCCTTCAGCCCCAGTCAGGTCTAAACACTGCAGGCTCAGCCAGCATTTTCATGCAACATCATAAGTAAGGTGGACAAGGTTAGTGAATAAAAATGCAGAACACCCTGACAACTTTGAATTTCAGATAAATATAATTTTTAAAAGTTTGAGTATGTCTCATGCAATGTTGTAAACACACTTAGATCAAGAAATTATTTGCTGTGTATCTGACATTCGAATTTAGTCTATGTTTTACCTGGAAGACCTGGAGATCAGATGCTTTGAGCTGGAGGCAAAGCTAAGTCACACTCAGATTCCTGACCCACAGAAATTGTGAGATAAAGAAAAAAAACCACTGTTCAAGCTGTGAAGTTTTAGAGTAATTTGTTGTGCAATAATAGACAACTAATATATTACCTAATAATTGTGTGAGGGTCCACACAGGCTCTCAAGTTTGACAAAATTGATTGACTGTGTTTTAATTGGTCTCTCAAGTGCAGAACCAATGATTATACTGTTACTTTGCCTGTCTCACCAGGATAGATGACAGTTTATTACCTTGGAGATGAGATACATAATTTGCATTTAAACACTCTTAATTGATACATTCATTGCCCCATTAGAGAGATGTTTGGTGAAAAAATATAGATTCTTTTGAAATTTTAATTTTTAAAATAATTTACTTTAAAAAAGGAGATCATAAAAGTTAATAGAGTAACACTTAAAGAAGGTCAACACTGGCTGTTTTGAAGACAAAAATAGTAACTTTGTATAACTTTTGTAATCGTATGCATGTCTTATACATATCAGCTGTTGTTGAAATCAAAGATTTTATACTGCATGTAAGGCACCTTACACTAATCCATCAGTTATCCAGGTTCAGCAGAGGAGCAGCATCTTTCAGTCTTCTCTTTTCTCTCCATTCTTTTCTCTGTTTCTCTTCTTATTTTTTTGGCTTCCAAGCAGATAAGACCTCTACAAATTCTGCCTGCTCCATGACCACGGTCTACTTACTGATCTCCCTGTCAATATTCTCTTACATTCCCAGTGTGCCAATATAATACCAAAGGATCCATCTTTCTAAAATAGTATAATTATCATACCACTCCCAACTCTAAAAGCTTTTGTTGCTTTCCATAACCCAAAGAAAGGGCAGAAAAATAATTGGCCTGTAAGCAATAACTACTGATCATATGGCTTTAACCTTTTGTTTCTTTTGCTTTGCCTACTATTTTTTAAATTAATTAATTAATTTATTTTAGAGACAAGGTCTCGTCTTTTCACCCAGGCTGGAGTGCAGTGGTATGAACATAGCTCACTGCAGCCTTGAACTCCTGGGCTCAAGCAATCCCCCTGCCTCAGCCTCCCATGGAGTTGGCACTACCATGCCCAAGTAATTAAAAATTATTTTTTTTGGTAGAGATGGGGTCTCATTTCATTTCCCAGATTGATCTTAAACTCCTAGCCTCAAGTGAGCCTCCTGCCTCTGCCTCCCAAAGCAATGACATTACTGGTGTAAGCCACCATCTTGCTTTGCAAGATTGTCTTATCCTGTTATACCGTTGCATCACCAAAGTCATTCACTGGTGCATTTGGTGCTATAGTTCCGAAAAGAAAATGACTCTGTTGTTACACAGGTGTGTGAAATGCACACATTGTCTCCCATTTGCATCTTCACTGGTGGGGTTCTGTTTAAAGACTGCAATTTCACCAGTACAAAATTATGTAGGAAAGGGAAGTATGGACTATCAAAATTTAGAAAAAAAATCAAAACAGATCACTGGACCTCAGTGAATGTAGGTTCTTCTCAGATGTCTCCAGGGTGGTGACTATTAACTTTTTTGGTATTACAGAAGCTCATGAGCATGACAATTCCTCTCCCCCCAGCAAACTGCAGGGAACTACCCACCAAAACTGGCAAATGGTTGAGGGTATCCATGCCTGCCCTGGGACCCTGGGAGGTTGGAAGATGCCATGCTCAGCACCACCGCTCTAAGAAGTGCCCTCTTCTCTCTCAGAAAGGCCAACCCTGTTCTGTTCTATGGATCCCAGCAAAAAGAGCCTTATTTCACCAGAAATAGTCAAACATTATGTGTAGTGTCTAGCACATAATGTGCCTTTCATCATTCTTCTTCTCCTGATATATGTGCTATAGAAGAGTCTCTTAAAAATGACTATTCAATCATTAGGAACAAAAACATCCTGTTCTTAGCAGCTCTTCTAGGACAGGCTTTTGTGATAGTTTAATTCTTGATGCAGTTTCCAATAATCCTGGGCCACTGTTTAAAAGGAAGTAAATTTGAGAACGTTATTAATAAAATGTCTATAATGTAGATGGAATATATTTTTCCTCCTCTATACTAGGTTCATGGCTGAGGCGCCTATAACAAATGACAAGAGTAAAAGCATGCAAATCTATTTAATATAAGTTTTATGTGACACTGGAGCCTTCACACAAAAATGAAGGCATCCCCCCAAAAGAGCAGGTAAACCTGAGTATTTTTATGTCAGGTTTAATGTTAAGAGTACACAATGTGAAGAAATAGGAGGACAAAACAGTATGACCTATTGGTATGGACTTGGGGAAACATAACAAGGTCTGTTTGTTCAGGTTCTTCTTGGATTCCCTGTGTCTTTTGCTCCTTTCTTCTGGGTATGGGGGAGTGCATAAGAATATTATGACCTGCTTCGGGGTAAGCTCTGAACATTCTTCCTAGGTTTTATAACCAGCCTCAAAGGAAAGAGACAGGGGGAAGATGTGAGTGACCTTTCTGCTTCTGCTGTTTTCTCAAATGCCAAGATGTCATATTTTGGGTAGCATGTCCTGAACCCCATCAAAGGCATGCCAATGCGATATACTTTCTCACTGATGAAAACATGCAAATGCCTTTTTTATTCTCATTTTTATATTGTAGCTTATACACGTATACGTATATATGACTCCAGCTTTCCTTAGTTTTAACAGATGTGTTGACATTTTGAAGCGACTCATGATTTACACCATTTGTTTTCTTGCCTGAAACTTTCCTCAAGGCTTTTGATTTGATTTTGATAGTCTATGAAATGAATACAACCTTTGGATGGCTGAGAATATATTTTAATACTAATTTATACTTTCTTGATGATCCTACAAAGTCATTGCATGAACTGTATCACACAAAACAGGAACTATTAAGCAAACTCACTTCATTACAGTTGTGAAATGAACAGAATTTTTTAAGGAATCATATAAATGTAAGAGAAGAGATAGCTCCAAAAAATACTGACAATGAATTTCCCTTTTAAAAAAAAGTCCAAGGTCTGCTTATTTTGTTAACAAACATGTTAAGTTTATATATGTACCTGTGTGTATACATTTATGTGCATATGGTATATATATGCATAAATATGATATTGAGACATTCATGTCTTTGCATGTACTTTATGCTTATTTTATTAGCCTTCAAATGAAGTACACTTTCTCTCTAAAACCCAAGCACTGGGTTAGGAAGTTGGAGACCTGCCTGAATGTGAGTTCTGAGGTCTCATGATTATTTTTACTTATAATGTATAGAGTTATGTGCTCATAGTAATTCATTTGTCAGAAAGTTCATCAACAAAGCATAGCTTGCCATGAAAGCTTAGGTTTGAAATTAGAGTGTGAGATATTCATATATATATATATATATGAATACATATACATATATATATGTGTGTGTGTGTATATATATAGAGTCCAGTAGCGGAAAAGAAGGAACTACATTTATTAAACACACACTTATACAGACACAGGGCTCTGAGGGTTTACTTTATTTGTATCAGACCATCTTGAAAGCTATATATTCATTTTCAGCTGCTGACTAACAAATTATTACAAACTTAGCTGCTTAAAATGACTCCTACTTGCTGTCTTGCAATGTAGATTAGGGCCTGAGCACAGCCTGGCTGGCTTCTCAGCTCAGGGTCTCAGCCAGGCTGTGTCCTCCTCTGCAGCCCAAGTCATCTAGCCTCATTCAGGCTATTGGACCAATTCCATTGTCCCTGGCTGTGTCCCACAGGCTGCCAGTGGAGGGCTGCCCTCAGTTTGCAGAGGCCTCCCACATTTCCTGCCTTTGACTCGTCCATCTTCAAAGGCCAGAACTTCTTATACATCAAATACCACCCCTGCAGGGTTCAACTCTTTCTAACTTCCTCTTCTACTGCCAGCCAGTTGAAACTCTAGTGCGATTAAGTTACGCCCACCCAGATAACGTCTCTATATTAAGGTCAAATGGTTAGTAACTTTAACTACAGCTACACAATCTCTTTTGTCATGTAATGTTACATAACCTTGAGGGTAACATCAGTGGTAGAGGTCTTGGAGATATCTTAGAATTCTGTCTAATACACACTACCAAATGAAGAAGAATATTATTATTTCATACATAAGAAATCTGAGACAGATGCTTCACAACGTACCTAAGAACATACTACTTAAATTTGGCACAGCTGATACTGCCTTTAACAGTTCTTTAAAAATATAACTATCAACAAAGTTTCCAGTTTTCCTTATTTTTATCCTTGACTGAAACCTCACAGAAAATTCATGGAATCAAAATAATTTAATTTTATATTTAAAGTTATACTTAAATATGAATTTCTATACTGAAAATCACACATAACATCTTGAAATAACTTTAACTTAATCCTTCGTTCACTCTTCTGCTAAATACATAATTTTTATTAACTTCATATTAGCACTTTACTAAGTACAGATGGTACATTTACCAAAATATATGCAATAGTTTTATGTATTAAAATTTATAGTTTTTCCTATTTTGAGCCCCACTTAAAAATTAACATAGTATGTACTGCATGTGTTGCCTTGAGAAATGAAATTGCAGTAAAATTGGTCTTTGGGATTTGTTCTTGGAAACCATTAATGATTCAGTTGAAGGAATGATCAAAAGTTTGACATAGAAAGAAATTAAATTGTCAATATTCTGAAAAAGGCTTGATTATTCCTGGAACAGAAACTTTTACAGTTTGATGGCCTCATATAGGCGGTCAGTTTCAAATAATCCGACATCATTCACAATTGAAAGTGATGTTATAAGAAACACATTTCTTCCTTATGTAATAAAATAGAATTGCTGGTAACATCACAAGTGTTCTCCACATCTCCTCCCTCTGTGGAGGTCTCTTTTCTCTTGGAATTACTGCCTGACATAGACCAACGATACTCTTGCCTTTACATTTTTGAGTGACTTGCTGTCATTACCTGTGTAGAATACAATATAGTGGGGGGAAAAGGACAATCTTAGTTGTTCTGGTCTAAATATTTCCCAGAGATATGCATGACTGTAGCATGGGCTGGGCTGTCTGGCAATGTCTTCATTTCTGATATGGGATGCACAGTGGAGCCTGGCTTTCAGTGTCTCTAGAACTCAACCCACCCAACTTTCTACACCAGGATGTTTACTAAGCATGTGTTACTTCATTTTCTCATCTGTTTCATTTTACACCTGGGTTAACTGAGGTCCACAAGTCACAGTGTTCCACTGTAGGGCTAGGCCTAGAATTCAGGTTTCCCCATAAGCACTTGGCTCTTGGCCAAGACTCCCCTCCACCATGCTTTGTGCATTTTGTTTTCTCTCCAAATCCAGCAGGCAGTCAATAAATATTGTTAGGTCCAAATACGTGTATCCATGTATGTGTATATTTATTTATCTACATACACACACGTAGTTATAGGAATCTGATTCTTCTACAGAATGAAGTCCAAAAACGAGAGGGTGGGAAACTTAGAGTAATGGGAAAATAACCTAAATAAGAAGAAATGATGCCAAAAAGAAAATGAATGTTTGTGTGACAGTGTGAAACCTTGTCAGCACTACAGGCAGCCATCTATTTTCCAGGATGGGTGTACACAGAGCACTCTGTTAACCTGTGATGAACAACCTTATATCCTTTTGTAGAATAAAAATGTAATTTAATTAATTTTAAAGGATAACCTAATAGGGATGGGTTTTTATGTAAACAAACCCACAAAACACATGTATGTCTTACCTGTGCCAAAGTAAACCTGGGACTAGCCAGGTAAGTACAACCGTCAGTGTGATAGAAGGAAGCTCTTTGAATGGAAAGGAGATTCTCACCACCTTTTCAGCTCGCTTATGCAATTTGTATGTTACATCGCCCTGGTTGCTGAACCTTGCCTTTTGTTAGATTGCTTTGCGAGAGCATTTAACCTTTATGTCTTCTTTTCTGATCTTAGGAATAGAGATTAGAACACTTTATACTATTTTCAGGAAGCTTGAGAGAAGAAACAATAGTTTCTTCTCTAATGGTTATCTGAAATAACTACTTCCCAGCACCTAGAGAAAACACAAATCATATCCTTTCTATAGTTCTAGACTTTGCCACACAGATACTATGATACTGATATCTTTAAGAGGTAGTTTTTATTTAGTCTATGTTTATATAATTTACTTATGGAAAAGATGACAACAAAGTTTCAATATATTAATTACATGAGTAAAATTACCTCATATTCATAGAACAAAGTAATGTAAAAATGTCTTTAAATATGTTTCCATTAAAAAAAAAAAAAAGTAGGCCAGGCATGGCGGCTCATGCCTGGGATCCCAGCACTTTGGGAGGCCAAGGCGGGTGGATCATCTGAGGTCAGGAGTTTGTGACCAGCCTGGCCAACATAGTGAAATCCTGTCTCTACTAAAAATACAAAATTAGCCAAGTGTGGTGACGCTTGCCTGTAGGGAGGCTGAGGCAGGAAAATTGCCTGAACCTGGGAGGATGAGGTTACAGTGAGCCAAGATTGAGCCACTGCACTCCAGCCTGGGTGACAAAAGTGAAACTCTGTCTTAAAAAAATAAATAAATAAAAAATAAAGTATACAGCGTGCCTTAAAATTGTTTCTTAAAATGAAAGTTGGCAGTTAAATTAATGTTTTAAAAAAGTACAGTGAACAAAGGTAATTAAGTGCTATGTTAATATTAATAATAACCAAATTCTGTAATGTGGCTAAAGAATAATAGAGAAATTTAACAAATCAATGCAAAAAAGACAAGCAACTCAATAGAAAGTTAGAAAAAGTTATGCATGGGCAATTCATGGAAGAAGAGTAATTGGTGAAAAATTTATTAAAAAGTTACTTAATCTCGTAATCAGATAAATAGCCAGAATCAAAACACTTTTGTAATCAAGTGATTGGCAAAATAAAAAAGATGGATAACATCTAGCTTTCATAAAGGTGTGTTTAACTACGTTTTTCAAAAGGCAATAGCCTTCTCACATGATGGACAATGTTTAGAAAATTTCTCCTACAGTAATATTTCTGTAAGCTCACAAAAACTCTTATGCAAGCCTATTTAGTGCAACAGTGAAAGAGTGAAAAATTAGGAACTCCCTGAATATCCAGTGATCATGGAATGGTTAATTAGGTTATGAAGCATGCATGCAGCTATTTAAAATGAGCAACATATAATCCCATCAATGTCTAAAACATCATCAATCCAGAAAGCAAATTAATAGAATAACACTAATGTGATTCAATGCATACATTAGACATGACAAATGCAAAAACATAAATAGCTGCACAGATGCATATAAACAGAAATGCACAGAAAAGCACCTGGAAAGATAAACATCGAACTATCAATAGTTGTTCCTTCCAGGGCAAGGGGTAGAAACTGATGCTGGGTTGGGGTGGAGGTTGCTACAAAGGGCACTTTGTTCTTTTTTTTCTCACATATACCTCTATATTTCTGAGCAAACAATTTTTAGTGAAGATGAAATTATGTACTCTTTGTGTAATTAACAAATAAAAGAAAGACCCATGCCTCCCTTAATGGTAAATTGTATAAAGTTTACGCTAGCACTAGCTACGAAGGAGAGCAAAACAAAATAACCCGTATTTCCCCACCTCGTATGCTTTTCCCAATGACTTTCTGATAGAAGTTAGTTAATTTCATCTTTAAAACAAACATGATGAGAAACAAATCATTTATGTATATAAACCAATGATTGTAAACCAGTTTTTTAATTAATTGCTTACATAAAATGGCCACAATAATTATTAAGTTGGCAATATAATTGATTAAAAAATTTAATTTGCCACAATTGAAAAGATTCTATTAAGTCATTATGGAAAATAAAGATTATAACACAAAAATAATGGCATCATTCTCACATTGGGGAATTTGAATATCATGAATACAGAAAAAGATTTAAAGACTCATTCTTCTTTTTAAAATATTTATATCTGAATCTACCAAATGTACTCTTTGCATTAATCAAATTAAAGTTGGCCACAATTCCATAAGGCCTGGTGAACCATGTTCCTAACGTAACTAAAAGATGGGCATCAGCTATTACTGTGAGGTACCTGTGTGTATCAATGAGGCAGAGGGAAAATTTTAGTTTACCCAACATGTTTTTAATCTAGGAAAAGGGCCTACCATAATTTTCCTAGGAAAGAGATATAATTGGATGGGTTGTATGGACCATTGTATTAGTCCATTTTCTGCTGATCAGTCCATGTCTGCTGATGAAGACATAGCTGAGACTGGGTAATTTATAAAGGAAAAGAGATATAATGGACTCACAGTTCCACATGGCTGGGGAGGCATCACAATCATGGCAGAAGGTAAAAGGCACGTTTGACATGGTGGCAGGCAAAGAGAGAATGAGAACCAAACGAAAGGGGTTTCCCCTTATAAAACCATCAGCCCTCATGAGACTTACTCACTACCATGAGAAAAGTATGGAGAAACTGCCCCCATGATTCAGTTATTTCCCACTGGGTCTCTTCCACAACGCGTGGGAATTATGGGAGCTACAATTCAAGATGAGATTTCGGTGGGGACACAGCCAAACCATATCAAGCATTAACAAATAAGTTGGTTACAGTGGCCATAAAGATATGTGGTCACTTGCATGCTCAGAAACTTAAATGAATCAAAACGGTTTCTGTAATAATCAAGCAAAGATTCATTTCATAGACACATCAGCTGTGAGTCCACTGAGATGTGTGTGTGTGTGCATGCATGTGTGTGTGTGTCTGTTAGCATTTTGTGGGGTGTTGGGAGCCTACACATTTATACACAAAGAATTGAGCCCTTCCGCTGGGTTAAAAAGGAGTTCCCCTAGGGTGACCAATGATCTTGGTCAGGAACAGACTGAAGGGTTTCAAGGGATGCTGGACTTTCCCGAAGTCTCTGGGAAGTCCCTGGCAAGCCAGGACGGATGGTCACCCCAACCCCTCAACCCCTCAACCCCTCAACCTTTCCTCACCTTTGCTCCCCATTGAAGGGCCTTGCTCCTACTATTAAACATTTAAAGGTAGAGCCCTGCATCATCCCTTTACAAGCAACAAGTCTGTGATTCTCTTTATTAATCAGATACTCACACATTGGGAACCATGTGCATACATCACAATGATGGCAAACATTGTAAAGTGACTTGTTACCTTGATTTCCATGATCTATTTTGGTCCCCATGTACAATGAAGTGATCTTGCTCAAGAATGAGAGAGAAAGAGAGAGCCTGTGGGCTCTGCAACTTAATATGGTTCCATGGGCTATCTTTCGCCCTGATACTGTTGGGAAAAATGGAGCATCTACCCCATCAGGTAGCCTAATTGATGTACTTGAATAAACAGTGCTTATTCTTGTCATAAGGTGCATTTCTGCATATGTGTGAAGAAATCATGTTTTCTGAGGGAAATGATTGTTTTTTGTGCCTATAACACATACATTTTGGAAGTGAATTAACTCGTCCAGAGAAACAGATACATGGAGGTGACTACTGTTTTGGTTTGATGTATAGTATAAGCATTGTCCAGAAGAAATGCTGCAGCTTCCATATGCTTTTCTTTTCTTTCTTTCTTTTTTTTTTTTGAGACAGAGTTTTACTCTGTCACCCAGGCTGGAGTGCAGGGGTGCGATCTCAGCTCACTGAAACCTCCGCCTCCTGGGTTCAAGTGATCCTCCTGCCTCAGCCTCCTGAGTAGCTGGGACAACAGGCACATGCCACCACACCTGGCTAATATTTGTATTTTTGGTAAAGATGGGGTTTCGTCATGTTGGCCAGGCTGGTTTACAACTCTTGACTTCAGGTGATCCACCCACCTCGACGTCCCAAAGTGCTGGGATTACAGGCGTGAGCCACCATGCCTGGCCTTCCATATGCTGTTCATGGTAGCTTGTTTTACTTGTTATAATATGTAGAAGTGTGCTCAATTTTATTTGTTTATTTATTTATTTGGATCCTAAGCTTGTACACAACTACAGAAATAGCAAATAATTAATGTGATTTGCTGCCCCTGATCTATTTCCATACCTGGATACTCTGTTGAAATGGAGGGCACAGGAGAGGCGGGCAGAGACAAGTCCTTAGGCCTATAAACCTGTGCCTTGAAATTTTCAAATTGAAACTGCAATAGTAAAGATTCCTTCTAATGTATTTATTTTATTAGTTTGATAAAGAAATTAGTGATTTATTTGCTCAAGTAACTGGAAATCCAGAGGCAAGTTCATCTCTAGGGTGACCTTAATCAGTGGCTACCGCCCCTGTTCTCTGTATCTTCTGCCATTTTCTTAGTGTGACCTCAATATGTGTTAGTTTCATTCACAGGCTGCCTACCCCCAGGTGGTAAAACACTCACAGCAGGTCCTACACATCATGATGTCCAGAAAAATACAGAGAGAAACCCACTGTTCCAGACTCCCCAGCAGTAGTTCTGAGATTTACCTGATTGTACCATTTTGGTCCTATGAGTACCCTTGAACTTGACTGTTGTCAGGATTTGAGGATGGCGGCAGCTTCTCCCAAAGTATATGAGTCAGAGTGTACAGCAAAATTAAAATCATTGCTGATGGGATGGGGAGGAGAAGAATGGCCATGCAGCCAACAGCATTCATCAAGGGAACTGAGGTCACATGTGACATGGCAGCATCCAGGGATGGGCCTGGAGGTTGGAAGGTGCATGGGTGTGGAGACGTGGTGGAGGGAAAGTACAAGGTGTGGAGTCAGAGCAGAGGGAAGGTAAAATGAGAGAGAGATTTCTATCTAATTCCACCCTGATGTCACCTGCCTCCTTCCTCTGGGAACCCCAGACAACAGGACTGTATGTTTAAAACATTTGTATTTATTTACTTTTTAGTTTTACCCACCAATTAGCTCAGATACGTTAACTACTCTAACAAACAAGTCCAAAATTTTAGTGGTTTCACAAATTAAACTCTTCCATTCAGTACAGAGCAGGTGACCTTCTCCTAAGAAGTGATTCAGGAACCCAGGCTCCAATAAGCCCATGGAGATAACCATCTTTGAAATGTGACAGAAAAGAAAAGAAGAGAGGATCCTGCATGGGAGAATTTTACAGCCCAGACTTGGAAGAGAAGAATGTTAATGTCATTTGCATTCCATTGGCTAGAACCCAGGCTTGTTTAGAACTCCTTAACTCCCTAACCCTGGGTAATGTGGTTAAATTAGAACCCAGGAAGAAAGGAGAAAACAGAGCTAGCTACACACTGCTGTCAGCCACAGATAGCTATCATGTGTAATTTCAGAAAATCATGGTTGTCCAGGTCATCTGACTTCAGAATCAAGATTTTTAAAATGTAAGGACAATGAGGAGAGGAGGAACATTTTCATGACCTGCTAAGTTATCCTGAAATAAGCCAATACATCAGTCTGTTTACAAACCATCACTGCTTCTATGTTTAAATTAAGGAATGGAAGAAACAGAGCTGGAAAATCAGAGTGGGGGATTTTTATTATAATGTAAATTGATGAGTGCTCTGAAAACCAAAACTCTGCAAGCAAGTTGCACTGAAGTTGAAAAAGTTCATGTTTTACCAGAACGTTACCCATATCAAATAATCTTACCTGACTTTCAAAGTGTTACAGTACTCTTTTTCCAACATGCAGGATCTGTGTCACAAATGATGGCAGCTCATCAAGAGAAGACAACCATTTTTAAACCTCAGTCTTCTGGAATGCATTTGCAACCGTTTGCAGCAGACTGTTTCACAGAACTAGTTATTGGCTACATGCAATAATTTTAACGACGACTTCATCCATGTTATCTTACCTAATTATGCCTACCTTAACTGGAGATTGTGGGACAGTTAGATCTAGGTTTAGTCATAAACATGACAACCCAACCTCATTTTAACTTCTACTCCGTCTTAGCTTACGTATATGATGCAATTCAAAGACCCAATTAAGTTCTATCTTCTTAATGAAACTTTCCATGTCTCTTCCATGTTTCAGAGCTATGCCTCTTTTCAAATACCACTAATTCATTTGTGAAGAAAATCTTTATTGAGTTGTTATCAAGTACCAAGTAATGACAGTAAAGCAGTGAGTGAAATAGATGTAGTGCTTGCTCTCATGGAGTTTAGAGCTGTGGATTTTATTCTTAAATATGTGATTTTATATGTAAACGATACTTTGAAACATCTTGAAGATGAGGAATATTGTTAGCTTTCAAGTAGCTGCTATATTGTCTGCGTGGACTCTCTACTACTCATAGGTGCTAAGTGAGAAACTGGTCAATTGGTTCAGATAAGTATATATGTTCAGATAACTATATATGCCTCGTCTACCTTAATAAAAACATTGGAAACCATTTGAAAGCAGGTAACTCTGCAACTAATTTTACTTCTGGTAGTAACTATTGTGAATTGACTTGTCATTTTTGACTCTTCTACTGATTTGTTCATTCCTTTGTCTGTGACAAGTCTAGGGCTAGACTAATGTCAGACAAAAGAAACTCATGTACTCACTCACTCCAGCAATGTCCTCATGCCTCTCAGTGTCCTGTGAGCATGATAGCAGACTCAGGGAACAGACAAGTCTGCAAGACCCCAGAGGCTCAGTGACAGATCTTGAGTACATTGTACACAACATTTGCCGTTTTTCCTGATCTCTGACCTACAAAAGCCAGAGGATCCAGAGCAGAAATTCAATGAATTCAGTGATAGATCCCTGGGACTCCTGATATCAGGTAAAGTTATAGAAAATAGTTATCGAAGACCCATTACTTGTAAGACACTCTGCTTGGCAAAGATGAATAAAGCAAAAGACTTTACATCAAAAAGTTTATCAGCACGTGGAGGAAAAGGGGAAAGGGCACACGTGGCCAGGAGCAGCACAGAAGCATACGGCACACTTTCCCCTGATGCAGAAAGGAAATCTTGGGGTTATGGAAGTTCAGGGTAGATGTAATCGAGGAAATGTAATGAAGGAAAGATTTCCTTAAACATGTGACAATCACAGGGTCATATACATGGTATATGAGTCCGTTCTCACATTGCTATAAAGAAATACCTGGGCAGGGCCCAGTGGCCCACTCCTGTCATATGGAGCCACATATCCTGTTTCATCATGAGCATACTTCAAGTATTGAAAGGCAGCTTAGAGTTCTTTCTGTGTCTGTGCCACCTAAACATCTTCAATCCCTTAAGCCTTTCATAAACATGTTTCCTTTTGTAGGCCACTCATCATTCTAGTCTTCTTGCTTCTGGAAGCTTTTCATTTTGTCAATATAGGATAAGAATGGAACTCAGTACTCTTCATGCAGTGTCATTAGTGCCAAGATCACTGCAGCATATTGGCTTCTGCATCACCCTGATGGATTCTCTCAAGCTTATCTGGTTAGCTGTGGGTAAATAAATAACGTTTCATGTATTTACACAGATAGGTTGTGGGCTGGGAAGGGACTTTTTGCTTAGCCTAATTAAACTTTGTGATTGGAGATTTGACCAATCTTACCAGCTAATTATGAACTTTTGACTCAGAGGCCATTACCTCTCTCTAGCTGCAGGAATGAGATAGGGCAATGTAAACATTGTGTTTTATCTTAGATTTCAAACGTGTTTGGAGGCAATAGGAGTGAGATCCTTCATTGTAAAAACAAAACGATGTTCATTTTGCTTGAAATACTGATTTAGCAATCTAAAATTAAAAATAAAATATAAAAATAATGCCCATATTTATTTCATTAGAAGTTATTAAAATTTATCTAATTTCTGTTGATTTTACCTATAATCAGATACATGGCAATGTATGGAGATAACCAATAAGGTCCAAATCAAATTTTCTTTGAGGTCTTTTGCCATTACCAAATGAGAGGGTACGTTGTTTCTCAAAAGTATATTCTATGTGAAGCAAATTATCTTTTCCCAAAACTACTCCCATTCAATATGAACTAGACTGGACTCACTTATATATTTGTTTACTGTTTGTATAAAGTGTGACCTTTCTCTATTTATTAATTGCAACAGAAGCCTATTTCACTATGTAAAGGAGCTCTGCAACTTGCTAAATGCTTCTAGCCAAGCATGAGTTGCTGAGAGCTGAATTCTCCCTTGTATTCTAGTCCCGGTAGGAGAAAGACTTGCAGAGGCCACAGGAAAGCTCTGAAGCTCTCCAGAGTGCTGCGTCACCACCCCCATCCCCTACCTCCCACCACCATCACAGTCCCCACAGTCCCCCAGAGCCAGCCTTTCTGTGGTCACATGACTCACAGGGAATGGTTTGCTCTGCAGAAACACCTGCACATGCCTGGCCACCTCAGGGCCTCCAGTGCTGGGAAATGGGTCGCTGACCTCTTCACAGATAGGAGACTTCCCTACCACAGTTTCTCAAGATCAAGGAGAGAAACGCATTTCAATGATTCTCTGAGGGCCCTTAAAACTATCCCAGAGGTTTTTTCTAGAGCCTAGATGATATCAAATTCAAAGCAGAAAAAAAAAAAAAAAAACCAGAAGAAACAATTTTCAAATCTCATTAGTGCTCAGGATAGCTCTTTTACACACTCATATTTTCTCCAAATATTAAGAATATGTTAGATGGATCAAGTATTCTAAATTCCCTGTTATTAGTTAAATGACTTTATGCTCCGTGGGAGGAGAGATCGCAGTAGTCACAACGGTCTTATTCCTACCAAATCCTGTGGATTTAAATACATAAATAGTTAACAACTAATATGGTTCGGCTCTGTGTCCCCACCCAAATCTCTTCTCAAATTGTAATCCTCACATGTCAAGGGAGGGAGGTGACTGGCTCATGGAGGTGGTTCCCCCCCATGCTGTTCTTATGACAGGGAGTAAGTTCTCATGAAATCTGATGGTTTTATAAGGGGTTCTTCCCCCTTCTGTCTCTCTGTCTCTCTTGTGGCCTTGTGAAGAAGGCGACTGTCTCCCCTTCTGCCATAATTTTAAGTTTTCTGAGGCCTTCCCAGCCATGTAGAACTGTGAGTCAATTAAACCTCTTTCCTTGATAAATTCCCTAGTCTCAGGGAAGTTTTTTGTAACAGCGTGAAAACAGACTAACACAACAACAGACTTAGATGCATCCGTAAGCTTAGTATACACTTTACTGATATAAAGGATGTGTAATATGCACTTTACAAAAATAGAAATATACAATAATCTCAATGGTTAATTCCACATAGTCAATTGATTTTCATGGATGCTGATTTTTGCAGACTCCTTTGTCTGTAGTCAAACCATAGTTGCAACTGACAAACAAGGGTAGTCCCAACTTTTATTGGTTGTTATTTTCAGTTACATTAACAAGTAAGAAGAAAATGAAGCATTGAAGATATATATTAAAACTTTACTCATTTGTCAAGTCAGTGATATCAGCAAATTCTTTCCCAAATTGGATGATGGCTTTTGAATACTGGAGGAAGATTTCCTCATTTATCATGCTACTCAAATTGTAACAACCACATATACGAAGAACTTTTTAATTTAATGTGATTTATTAACATTTTCTCCATCACTTAAAGATTAGACAATCAACAAAATCATAAGTCAAGCCCTGATCTATATTTTTTGCCAGTTTCTGTGATGTAAATACTCCCATTATGGCTGACTTCAAGCTCCTTATGTGGCATCACAGAACACAGGGTTAGGAAGAGAGGCACAGCAGCATACTATTATGTAATACTTTCACCATACAGCAATGCTTAGTGGAATCATCTCAAGAGCACAGATAACAGTACAACAAAGTACAATAATTAAGAAGCAATGTGTTTTACATACTTATCTTTGTTTTTAATATAATTTAAATTTATATAATTTAGCTTTTAATAATGTCTGTTTTCAACAACTAGTTTGAAAAATTCATTAAAATTTAAAATGGGCTTTCTGAGCCAGGATGAGTAAACTCTGAATATCCCTGTTGAGAGTAAGCATATTTTGATACTGAACATATATTATCAAATAATGTTCATTATCATTGCCTTTGCTAACATCCAGTTTCTCCAAGTTCTTAACATGTTAATAATACCTTCCTATGTTAGATAACCAATAAATGTGTTCATCCATTGATAAGATTCTACCTTCCTTTATTTAGAGACAATAAAGAAATGCAATTAAAGGGTTGGCTTCAGAACAGACAAAACTGAGTTCAGATTTTTGGCTGTGTCACTTATGAGACACACAGAACTTTAAAAAGTGCTCAAGTTGCCTCAAATTATTAAATTATAATAACAACATTAAAGGCTGTTATGAGCATTCATGAGCACTAGATGCTGTATATAATATATATGCTTGGCCTATGTTGAGAACGTGATAAATGTTCATTATTGTACACTTTGGATTAGTCCTCTCCGTTTATATCAAAATGGACTTTCTTTATCTATAAAACAGATTGATTATCCTTGCTGCTTCCAAACCCGGTAAGGATGTCAGCCAAGGACTCAATAAGGTTGTGAATATTACTCTGTAACTTGGAGAGGGCAGGGTCCAGCCATGAATTTGGAACTTATTTAATGTCAAATGCTCAGCAACCACAGAGACATTAAATACAAATCCACACTCTAAAAGGGGTTATTTCAGTACTAGAAGATACTAAAACATAAAGAGATGAATAGAAAGAAAAACACAAAGGAACTTTCTCATGGAAAATGAAGAAAGACAAAAACCTTCAGCCAATAAAGGAGCAAAGAGGTAGCAAAGGAGGAAGCAGTCGACTGTGTTTTCTGCCAGCACACCGCCACTCAGGCCGAGGATATGCAATCCGTGAGAGAGCTATCTGTCCTATTTAAAATGGGAATGGCAGTTCTGTAAGTGAAATGGACAGAAGTTTCCCACGTACCACTGATGATCCTTTTTTTCTATGGGGTAGGAACTTGTAAGGGGTATTTGTGAAGTCCTTGCAAATGAGAAAATTAAGATATTTTGAATACATCCTGAGTTTAACAATCTTACATTGTTTTAAAAATAAACATCTTTTAAAGGAAAGATGAAGTAAATGTGGCCTTCCATAGGTTCAGTGATATTTACTTACTACTACTGTATGTTTTCCTTGAGTTAGTATAATTAAGCTGGGTGTTTTAGGGCTGTAAGTCAATAGGCTAATAACAATAGCTGTAGTTATAGCATTTGCCTGACTGAATTATTCAAGACAAATATGATTTCCCCAAATTCTAGTTGTACTGGGGATGTTGACATCAGTAGTAAGGAAAAAGAGGTTCTGTCAGTGATGACAAGCGTCTGAAGGAAAAGTCTTGTTGTGCAGGTTATGTCATACCACATATTTTAGGTGGTTTATTTACTCAGGGCAAGGCTTACAAGTAGGGAGATACCAAGTGTTTGGTGATTCTGAGGACACCTCTCTAAAAAGCATCAGTGAGCCTGGACAGCTGTGGCAGGGGCTATAGAAATCACCATTCCCCACTCCAATAGTGCTTTGTGGACTATGGTATCAGAAACATTCACTACCCCTTTGCCACTGCCTTCTTTCTGCTGTTCCCCACTGTGGAACATGGACAAAGCTCCTCCAGCCCTACAGGCTGTGCCATCTCCAGGTAATGTCCAATGCCCAATTTAAGTCTCATTTCTCACACAACGCTGTTCAGTATGGCATAAGGCTGAATATACGTGCTTTCCACCCAACAACCAGAGTTGAAATTCTGACTATTAACTCCTAGCTGTTACCTTGGCAAGTTAATGCTGTTGATCTCTGTTCTGTAAAGTGAAGATGACAGCAACTTCTTGCTCATAGGACAACTGTGAAGATTCAATGAGTTGGAGCACATAAAAAGTCCATTGCCTTGCCTGTGTGTAATTGGCATGCAATGATTGTTAGCTCATTTTATTCATGGAACGCTCCTGTGTGCTTATAAGTTAATATGAATACATTTAGTACTTGCTCCCTTAAACATCTGTTATAAAAGGGAACTACCTTGGCACTGGGGGTGTCACAGCGACCAAAGTGTTTGCCATCATAAAGCTCATATTCTAATGGGACAGATACAACACACAAGTAAGCGCATGACGACATCATGCAACAACTGGTAATGCTCTAAGCTATGAAGGGTGCAGAGTGACATTGTGGGGCGTTGAGAGGACAGGCCCTCTGAAGAGGTGCCGTTTGAGCAGAAGTTAATGACACGAGGATCCGGGAGAGGAAGAGATGAGGTGAAGGGTTGCATGCACAAAGATACTGAGTCAGGAATAAGCTTAGGGTATTCACAGAGATGCAAGAAGACCCGTGTGGCTGGAGAGACAAAGACAAGGTCAAGAGGAATGGGAGGTTAAGTTAGATAAATAGGTGGGAGTTGTGCTGAGGAGTTGGTGCTGAATAAGCACAGCTTGTTATAGGCCTTGCTATAGAATTAATCTTTCAGAAGGATGTGACCTGAATTCCATCATGTAAACAAGTGTTAGAGATGCTGAGGACACGAGAGGACTTTCCCCACCTCAATGTGGCACATAGGTACTCACTAGAGGGAGCGAGGTGGCTTCTGCTGGGGGTGAGAGGTCTCCCCAGGAGACGAGAGCATCTGAAAAGCAGTCCCAGTGTTGCCTGCTGCCAAGAGGACAGGGAATCAATCACTGAGTGTTTCTGAGTTTGTGGGCAATGCAGTTAGAAAAGACCTCCTGGTCGTCTAGCTTGTTGCTTTGTAGATGTGCTTTGGTGCTCCAAAAACAGAGTTACCACTTGATGAATGGAAATAAGAAATAGTTCTGAAATTATATAAGAAGGAGCAAGGAAAGAAGGGATTATTGCAAAAAAAAAAAAAAAAAAAAAGAAGACCCGGTATTTCAAAGAGCTTCACAAATATGAATTGATTCAAATTTGCTTTTTGTAAAATAAAAGGTTGAATATTATTTAAATTTACATTTCATACTTAATATTTTACAGAATACTTCTTTTCATAATTATATCATTAACAAATAGAAATGTAAAAAGAAAATGTGTTATTTTGAGGTAATCTATTGAGTTTGATAAGGACAACAAAGTATGAAATTGTACATTATAATATTATTTTAAATGATATTAAAATATGTATAATGCTCAAAGATAGCATTTTCTACTATACCTTCCCTTATGCTCACTGTCTTTATGTTTTTAACTGCCTATACACATGCCTTTTGGGCTTTAAGAACAGATGTCTGCAGTAAATTTGAGATATATTTAGAAAAGAATGTTGTTTATATTGTTTAAAATGGGATGAAAATAGTAACAGTAACAACAAACCTAACCATGGTCCCACCTGGCATTCCTGCCCTTGTCTAATCTCCTTCCCCCACCCCGAGTGTGGACTGGCCTTAATGATTCACTTGCAAGGAATTAGAATACAGTAGAAGTGATGGCATCCACCTGTGGAGGTGAGGCTATGCAAGCAGCTTCCAGAGTGGGCTCACTCTCTCCTTCCTTCTCTGTCCTTTCTCCTCCCCCGCTCCCTCCTTCTCCTGTCTCTCTCTCTTTCTCCTCTCTGTGTCTGTCCCTCTCTTTCTCCTTTCCTCTCTCCTCTCTTTTTTCTCCCCTCTCTATCTTTCTCTTTCCCTCTCTCTCCTTTTTTTCTCTCCACCTCCTCTTTCCCAACAACTGTGCCAGGAGAACCAACCCTCCATGTTGTGAGCCTCTCCATGAAGAGGCCGGTGTGCTGTGGCCGGGAACCATGACTCTGCCAGCAGCTTCTAGGAATTGAAGCCTCATCATCCGGTAAACTGACAAACTGACACCTTCCAGCAATCACACCACGTGACTGGGCTTGGAGCTGGGTGTTTCTCCAGGAGTGACAGCAAGCCCACCTCCCACTACCTCGCCAGGCCTCCCATGCCCAGTGGGGGTGACAGAGGCTCCACTTCCACCAGGGCCTCCTGCCCTCTCCCACTGCCAGAGTCCACCTCTGCATGCTGGGCTTTCTCCAGGGCTTTTTGATTTTAGGAAGGAGGGCTTGGGGTCAGGGGACACTCTCTAGGCAGACCCAGGGCTTTTTGATTTTAGGAAGGAGGGCTTGGGGTCAGGGGACACTCTCTAGGCAGACCCAGACATCTTTCTCTGCTTTTCTCCGTAGCATGTATCATTACCACTTTAAATATGAGTTTTGAAAAATCAGACTCTAAAATAATAAATAAAGATACTACTAAGAAATAAGTCTCCACATTCCAAGCACCATTCTTTAATAGGCATATACGACCTCACTTTTCTTTCAAAATCCAACTGTGTAGTACCCACTTAAACATGGCTAGGAAAAGGCCCTCTTGGTAGCAGAATACAAATCAATCCATTTATCCTCCTGACATAGCTTAACCTGCACGGTGTCCATTACTCCATCTTCTTTGACTTTTCCATAGTAGAATTCTGCACTCCCCTAACTTCAGCTAAGAGTTCTCTTTGAAGTTACATCAAAGTTTATAACCTCTCCTTCCACCCAACTCCGAGGCTTCAGCCTGTGGAATGTAGCTGTAGGCAGGGGCTTCTCTCTTTAATGAGACACTGAATCATCACTGGTGAAGGCAGCACGTCCACAGCAACTGTAAAAAAAAAAAAAAAAAAAAAAAAAAAAAAAAAAAAAAAAAACACAATCTTCTCTTCACCTTTTACCAAATTCGTGTCTTTTAAAACTGAGACCAAAATGAAAATTTTCATCTTGTAAAATTCTGCTAAGTCTGTGGCTTCTTTTCTAATCTGCCAGAAATGTGACTTTTGTGGACTTTCTGGGTTTGTGCTTTCAGAATTCAAGCCATCTAATGATGGGGAAATAGAGGCGTTTGGTCTTAACAACTGCTCTTAACTGACTTTGGGAGGAAAATCTTGCCTGTTTTATTTTTTTCTGCTTAACGTAGCTAAATACACAGCAGTTTCTGTTTTGTTTTTGAATGGTCACACTACACAATCTACAAAGCAGTAAAAACGTAGGCATGCCTATATTAACATATGCAGGTATATTAGTCTGTTCTCACACTGCTATAAAGAACGACCTGAGACTGGGTAGTTCATAAAGAAAAGAGGTTTAATTGGCTCACGGTTCTGCAGAGTGTATAGTAGCTATGGCTGTGGAGGCCTCTGGAAATTTACAATCGTGACAGAAGATGAAGGAGAAGCAGGTACACACTACATGGCTGGGAGCAGGAGGAAGAGAGTGAAAGTGGGGGTACTACACATTTTCAAACAACCAGTGAGAATTTACTCCCTGTCCCAAGAATAGCAAGGAGGAAGTCTGACCCCATGATCCAATCACGTCCCACTAGGCCTCTCCTCCAACACTGGAAATTACAAATGGACATGAGATTTGGGCAGGGACACAAATCCAAACCACATCAGTAGGTTATAGTTAGAGCTAGTTTAATGCCATACTATTTATTAGAGAAGACTCAGCTCTACCAATGCGCCCTAACTGATGAAGAATATATTTTGCATTTTCCTATCCTCTCTGAAAATTACAGCAAAGAAGTTAATGAAAATAAAATATATGCAGAATATTTCTATCACATATCTCTACCATCCAGTGTTACTGCAATTCAAACCACCATTGAAGTCCTGTGTGAGAAATAAGATAATGGTCGTCAACTTTCTTTTGGCAGGCTCTTCTCTAATTCCTTTGTTTTTTAAAGAAAATGTTCTTTAATAATTCATGTTGCTATAGCTGAGGGCAATATTTTGAATACTTCTTTTCTGAATACAAGCATAGTAAGTAACCTTTTGGTTAATAACAGAAAATGGTTTCTAGCTAATTTCAATTATGTAGGTATATTTTTCCTATGGTATTTTTCTTTCAGTGAAAATTTCTCTCAAATAAACAGATAACGTTGTTTCTGGTGTATAACTAGCATTGCATGTAATTCTAATTTGGAATCCCAGTAGTAGTGAAGAACTTATGTTGTCTGTACTTCTGAACCCTAGCTGCATATTAATATTAACTAGGGAACTTGGAAAAGAAAAAAAAAAAAAAACACCAGCGGCTCAACCCCTAGAGAATCTGTTTTAATTGCCCTGATTAGGAGACAATGCATTATTTTATTTTAAAACTCATCAAGTGATACTAAGGAAGGTTGAGAACCATAGTTGAGAATGAGTGATTTATACTAATTGTATACTAATTGACTGAGTGTCCCTTAAAGCCTGGTACATGTTTTTACAAAGTGATTAATTGATAGTCAATATAAAAATCCAAACTGTTAGGTTAATTAGCAAACACCATTCCAAAAGAAAATCTTATAGAACAAAAATATTTCAACAACGCCTACAGGACATTTTGATTTACTAATGATGTGTTTTATGAAAGGGAGATGCTGGAAGGAAGGAAAGAAGGAAGGAAGGAAAGGAGGGAGGGAGGGAGGGAGGGTACAAAATAAAAGTTCAATTATCTATGTCATAGTGAAAATGATAGTTTTGGCCATCTCTCTACATCTACGTTCAAAATTAATAAGAGTTTGCCACGCTTCACGGTGGATCTTGATTACCTGAGTTCATTTTATATAAAGATACCCAACCTACGGCCACTCACTAAATATTTTTGGATTCATAAAGTTGGCATTTTCATTAGAATAAAAACATGAGTTAGTGTAGACAATTTCCTGGCATTTTCTTGTGCAATTTTATTTGTCTCAACTTTGGAGACCATTTGGGATGTAAGTTTTTGAGATAATGCTGTTTTTGTATTCTTCTAGATCCATTCAACAATGAGAAAATAAGATTTTCAAGAAACTACTTAATGTAGATTTCCTTGCTATGAATCATCACAATAATCTAAGTATAAAACTGACTGAATGCAAAATTATCTCCCTATTATATCTTCGTTATTAACAGTATTAAAATCTCGAAGGATAAATTTTGTTTTCATAGCAATCTGAATAATTTTCTGCCATTTTTCCAAATGCTTTTAAATATAGTAGAAATCTTCTTCTGAGTAGGCTGGAGATAAAGGGGAAGAATGCAGATTCTGGAATCAGGAAATGTTCTGACATTTCAACTTGCCCCATGTCATTGCTGTTTTTTTGTACATGTTTTAGAGTCTAAACAACGTGTATATATATATATATTTGTTATCTTAACTCTCCAGAAATTTTTTTGAATTGTCTATATTGCACTGTTTATTCATATCCATCATTATTCACTTAGAAATTGCCTATTTCTGAACTCTATATTGTGAGAATAAAAGGCTGTACCTTAATCCATATACTCAAAATTCCTATATTTTCAGAATGTTCCATTAAATTCTAGAAAATACTATCCATTAGAAGTTTCTGTGGGGATAAAAATGTTCTGTGTCTGTGCTGTCCAATATTAACACATGTGGCTATCAAAAACTTGAAATGTGGCTGGTACAACTGAGGAACTGAATTTTACATTTTAATTAATCTGAATTTAAATTTTAAAACCCACATGTGGCTAGTGGCTACCATACCAGATAATACAGTTCCAAGAAAAAAATGGCTATTAACTTAAGCTTTACTCTTAACCTTTCTTTAGGCCACAGGAAATTTTGGAAGTTTTGACTTGGTACCTTTTTGCAAGAATTTAGGTTTATGAATGGATTACTTTCAGGTGTTGTCTGCAATACCAACAGTAAGCCATAATCAGTTGGATAACTAAACCAGCAAGACTTCAGCAGGAATGATAGGTTGTAACCTGAATTCTGTGCCTGGAATTTTTGCTACAGAGAACACCTGGATGTTGCACAGTGAAAGTTTTGCATAAAATTTCCTTCCAAATTTCAGTGATTACCTGGGCCTTTTCTCTTTTTTTTTTTTTTTTGGGGGGGGCCCTGTGATGATCTCCTTTGCTGTTCCCTCTAAAGAACTCACATTCTACTGTCTTCTTGTCCTCTTTTTTCTTTGCCTTTCTAAATAATGTTTCTCACCCATTCATTGCTGCTACAGCAAAGTGGTGATAGCATTGTGATAATGATCATGCACCTGGGGTAGGACACCTTTCTTTCCGAGGTGCATACAACTTTCCTGCCAATGTGAGTATCTTCCAGGACGCTTGATCATTGTTGGTGCTCTTGGCTTTGCTTTTCGCTTCTTTGCTAAGCCGCCATAATGCACTAAACTTGAGCAAAATGCCCCAGATGTGACCTCTCCAGACACTGCATAATGAAAACTGATTTATATTCAGCTCGTTTCTCTGTTATGGAAGTCAGACAGATTGAACCAATAGAGGGGTTTTGTTGTTGTTATTTGTTTCTGCTTCTGTGAATTCAAAATCCCAAAGTCATTTTTTAATATCCATGCTTTCCTTTCTACTATCCTAATCTCATTTTATCATCATTACTTTCTGTTTTCTACATTGAATTAATTAAATTTCCTTTCAGTCCAAATAACAGATATCCCCATGTGTCCCTTAAGAGATGTAGAAAGTTCTTTCAAGTATGTGTGATTCAACTGTACATTTAACTTGTAACCTTAGTGTATAATATTTTTCCCTCCTATTTGAAAAAGTGCTTATTTTTTCCCACTAAACATCTTTTTGCTAAGGATTTTTAGAAGTTGCCTTTATGTTAGAATTTCTACAGAATAAATTGTATTGTTCTTTCTCATGTGCTTTGGTCACATATACAAATCAAACCCATTTGGGGTATATCATCAAAAACATTGATTATTCATATCTGTCAAGATAATGCAAGCACACAGATTTTGTCTGTCATCTTTCCAGGCATTTTGTTCTAATAGATGATACTAGATACATTTTTAAAATAAATAGATTCTTACTCTTGACTCTTAAAATTTGCCCTTGTCAATGTTAAGGAAGATAAAGCAATCCATGCGTAGGGTAACTCATGTAATATTTTGCCAATATGTATGTCAACAAATAGATTATTTTTCACTGTTGCATTTCCAACTATTTTTTTCTCCTTTATGTTAATCCAAAGTGTTAAAAAGGCCAAGCTAATTAAAATATAAATTGGGTGAGAAGAATTTATTCCCTGGCTAGTAAATGTTCAGTTGCAACACTGAGTAAATTTTTACGGATGAGAAATAAATCCTTACAAATAGGTCTTATAATGGAAACACTAGCATTTCTCAAATAAAAGTACTCCAATGGAAACCATTGTTAATGTGTGACCCAACTGTGATAGAGATGCATTTTTAATCCAGAAAATTACCACTTAATTAGTTGTTTATTATAATTTTGAAAAGTATCATTGAAAGATGAAATTCTCCCCTTTCCTCTTTTCTATGTCCAAACATAAGCATGATGTTTGGCAATTTATCATAAAAAACAATCCTCAGTGTGGCATATTTATTTGAGAGCGAATATAAACTATAATTTTCTTTTGTTTAAATAGTCTTGTTCAGTTTTCATATTTTCAGTGGCAAAAAACTCTGGCAAAATCATTCTGAATAGAAAAATGTTTTTGAACAAATAATCATAATCTTCAGCTAATACTAATCAAAGTATTTAAAGAGGATTGAACTGCATATTTGAGGATATATAATGAGAATGCTATGTAGCCTCTCACTCTGCTTGAAAAACAACAACAAAAAAAAGATTTTTAAAAAAATCGGGCCGGGCGCGGTGGCTCAAGCCTGTAATCCCAGCACTTTGGGAGGCCGAGACGGGCGGATCACGAGGCCAGGAGATCGAGACCATCCTGGCTAACACGGTGAAACCCCGTCTCTACTAAAAAATACAAAAAACTAGCCGGGCGCGGTGGCGGGCGCCTGTAGTCCCAGCTACTCGGGAGGCTGAGGCAGGAGAATGGCGGGAACCCGGGAGGCGGAGCTTGCAGTGAGCTGAGATCCGGCCACTGCACTCCAGCCTGGGTGACAGAGCGAGACTCCGTCTCAAAAAAAAAAAAAAAAAAAAAAAATCGATCTTCTTAGAAGAGGGAGTGAAGAGGATGAAATAATAAAATTACTCTACGTTCCTTAACAGGGTTTCAAGCTTTAGCTTATAATATTCTAGCAGGAGTCTAAGTCTACCTGTTTTGTTCTCTTCATGAGAAAGAATTGTTAAATATAATAAAATCACAACTTAATAACTATTGAGATAAAGTTTAAAAATGGCTGTATGATGTGAACTGAAGATAAGACAGAAAGGAGCTGAACCTTGAAGGGTGAAGAAAATGATTTGTTGTTCTTGTTGTTGTAAGGAAAACTTACCCCTGAAAATTTGTAAGAAAATATTTTATATCCCCTGATGCTTGTCTTAGAATTAAATCAAAAGTACACAGATGAAGAATATGCAAAATGCTCTGGGTTTCAGGAACCTCATTGTGCAGAATGAGATAGAGGAGGGTAGGTGGAGAGAGAGGAGGACAGCTTGGGTACCTGCGAAGGCAGCGGAGATGACAAGATGAGTTGGTTTGGGGAGAAAGGTGGTCACTCTTATCTTAGAGGTGCTGAGTGTAAGTTGGGGGTAGGGGTGGGGTGCTCATTCAGGAGGAACCGTGCACACTCCATTCAGGATGTGGGGCCAGATCCCAGTAGAATCACAGTATTAGAAACAGATGTGGGAATTTGGGAGTCATCTACAGTGAAGTGACAAATCTCTTTCAATAGTGACTGGATGCTTAATTTGGGCTGAATATATTAAAAAAAAATCCCTTGTTTTAATATTTTTGAAAAAAGTTATTTTGGAAAAAAAAAATTGAACAATATGACTTCTTCCTGCCTGGGTGATAGGCTCTTTTAATTGATATGATGTTTTTCAGCCTCTTAACGGCAAACGTTTCTGGGAAGAAAGACACAAAGGAGAAAAACAGCAAAAAGAATATGTGAGCTATCAGTGCATAAAATGGTCTTCTTAGGACTTATTTTACAGTAAGGATTTATCATTAGATGAAACTATTTTGAAAATGAATTGACTTGGAAATCAGAGTTATTCCTTGGTGAGATAAGAGGCCGAGCCAGATATGTTGGAGGCGTAAATGTAGACAAAAATTTATGATCCAGGGAACAGGCATTTCTTGCATGTAATTATGAAACATAATAAAAAAAAAACACACTTCACTCTATACTAGAGACATAGTGAAAAGTAAATTTTAAAATTTTGACAATTTTTTGACTTGCCACTGATCCACATGAAAACCATGCTTTTCATTATATAAAAGTAGGTATCATTATATTATCATTATATAAAGCAAAAAAGTAGTTATTGTTCACTTAGTTGCATTGTAAATACATTGCCAGTTTTAGAAACAGACTTAATATTACAAAGCCATAATGATTTTCCCACACTGGACCGTGGATGCATCTTTCTGATTCTGGTACCTCAAAACTAAATTGCTATCTCCAGCTACTGTAATAGCTACTCTATAAATTAAAGTTAATGTTAAATTGAAAAATGACAATATTCTTGCTCAGCCAATATATTATACAGTATGAATGGCTCTTAGTGAGTTCATTGGGTCTTAGTTAAATAAATAATAGGCAACACATATTTATCTCCACTAATTACTGATGATATATTAGGATCAGAGGTAACTCAGTGGATACTGAAGCTAAAAAAATTAGTAGGCAAATATTCAACATGTCTTTCTTTTAACTTTATAACTTATACTTGGAAATAGTTTTACAATGTGTAAAATGGTTTCTCATATACCAAGCATACACTGCCTTTCTTTGTTTTCTTTTCAAAAACATGGTGTGAAAGGTAGAGAGATACTATTTTCATCGATGAGGAATTTGTTTGCGTCAGCTACAGAAATGGGACTACTCAGACTAAAGGAAAGGGGGAAATGAGAGATAAGCTTCAAAAGATGTACAAAAAGCAGATCACAGAAGCTCCAAAAAAAAACTAGCTGTATTTGACCGTTGACATGGAGGATTCATGTCAGAAAAATAGACCCATCTACCCAGGGAGAAAACTCATTAGTCATCTTAAGACTAAAGGTCATATTCATCTTGTCTTTCAGACAAAAACAAATGAATCAACTCATAACATGCTTGGTCACTATGATAAAGCTCATATAGCTTTTACATAAGAAATAAATAGGGGATTCGGCATTAATGCCCAACTCTTGAAAGTGACAGCACATACTCTATCAATGGTGTGCCTCTTTGAATTGAATATAAGACCATCAGAAAATGACAAGAAACATCTTTTCCCTGAAAAATTGCTATAGCTGTTCCTATTTATTTATAAAACTCCAAACTTTGCTCTCTCCCCGTTTTTTGCACTGTCATTGCACAGAGTCAATATGAACAGTGGAATAATTTATTGCGGAATGTGAAATGACTTCCAGTGGAGGGAAAATTATATAGCTAATTTTGATACAAAATAATGGCACAGATTGTTATGAAGTCCGTGATATGCCCTTTAATTGATGAGTTCACTACAAAAGGCAAACTTAGGAGTCCAGGAGGCTAACCTGATTCTTGTGACTTCAGAAGCTTTTGGTATTGCTTTGTCCAGCCAATTAATTAGGGTAGGAGGAGGAAGCCCTACATTTCTATGGCTAAATTGGGTGAATCACAGAACTCACAGCATGGAATCCAATGTGGATATCACTTCTCTGTATCCTGCTTGCCGCCGCCTCCTGTAGCCACAGCAGAGGCTACGCTTCTGTTTATGATCCCCATCAGCCCTGCTCACATGTGCAACATGACCTGCTCATCTAACATGATAGATAAAATAAACAAACAGTAAAGCTTTAAAACAAATAAGGAGACTGGAAGAGGAGGTAGCATTAAATGTCTCTGGTTCTTCCTCTACATACAGATGCACAACTCATTTATTTATCCATTCATTGCTTCCAAAAATATTTACGGAGTGCCTACCATGTTGCAAGAATTCTGTATCAACAAAGACAGATACGGTCTTGACTTAGTCCTAGGTCATTTAGAGATAGGGTTTGGATGGGGACAGGGAGGAATCAAGTAGACAAATACATCAATGGCATGCATTGTGATACGTGCCCTGGAAGAACTGGTGGCAGCTGTGCCAGGGAACAATGGGAGTCAGGGCTGGGGATGCACTGAAATCACCTGCATGGCCCAGGGCAGGGGCTCACTCTGAGGAGATGACATTTAAGTTGAGATCTTAAGAAGAAGAAGGAAGGGGTAGAGGACAAGGGAGGTGGCATTTCAACACATAAAATATGTAAGATGCATAAAGAGCTCAGCCTGTTCAAAGAAAGGAAATAGACGCAGCAGCAGACTTTAGGGAGAGAGATCCTAGAAAATGGTGGAGCCCCAGGCAGCGGTCAGGTCAGGACGAGGCCTGACAGGGGAGACATCTGGGTGCAATTCCAAGTGCAATGAGTGGACAGGGAGGGCTTGAAAGAAGGAACGATGGCATTTGGGTCATCCTGGTTTCCTGCTCTGTGGAGATGAATGGCATTGGGGCCAGAATAAAAGTGGGTGACTGAGAGGAAGGGTAGCTTGGCCTAAAACCGTCATGGTGGTAAAGGAAAGAGACACGTTGGAGATTTCCTAAATGTTCTTTGGAGGGTATGGTTGACAGGGAAGAATATTAGTCTGTTTCATAATAGAGTACAAGTTGGAAGGTAGTTGAGAGATTACCTGTCCAACAAATTGAGTTCACTTAGAAAACCCAGAGAACTTATATAACCTACTTGTCTCTCACCTAAAGAGAGACGGAGACTATAAACTGAGCCTTGTTTCCACAATGGCATACTGCAAAATGGATCATTTAGATAAACAAAAAAGCATAAGTAATGAGCAGACAGCTATCACTTTGAATTATTTATGAATTCTGTGTTAATTAATGTTAATCAATTAATTAAAAATAAATGTAAATTAATTCAAAACATATCATTCATAACTTATTCAAATATTATGTAAAGACTGTAATTTACCAGTGGAAAAAACCAACATGCTACTTAATTCTGTAAAATAAGCCAAAGAAACCCCCTTGTCCCAGACGTGTCTAGCTGTTCTTCCACCTTTCCCTTTAATTCCTCCTGGAGGTCACAGCCTGACAGCGCCTGCTGGGCACTCACCTGGAGCAGGACATTGAGGAGGAGAAGGGAAGGGCCTTCCCAGCATGGGGCCTCCTCCTCCCACCTAGCTTCTATGGCCCCCACTGTGAGGACACTCGGCTGCTTGCAGGAGAGGGTGGAAATAGGAGAGGAGGAGGAAGGCCAACTCTGTGCTTAGAACCACAAGGTCTTTGATCAAGGATTGTAGAAGACCCTCTTTGAAGATATATTTACAGACTTCTGAGCTGGGAGTGCTGGATAGGAAACAGGTTATCCAGACCAATTTAAACCAATTTAAAAAGTAGGGGGCAGTGAATAAATGTTCTGTGCATCTGAGAGCTAAAGAATTTGTTTTTATTTTCAATAGCAGAAGCAGTGCCAATAGGAAAATAATGTTTCCCAATACCTTCTAGAGTCAGCAGGCCCTCCCAAGGGTCCCAGCCAAGGCACTTTTTTATGAGATGCTTTGCTGCCAGGGCCTGGGGAGCCATTCCGTGGGGTATGTCTTCCAGGAGGAAGGGAACTGCTATCTCCACCAACCCTCTGCTAACTGCTCTGCACAGCACTTCACATTCATGAGTTTCATAAAACCAATTTCAATAAGCCTGGGATACAGGCATTCCCACTTTGCAGGTAAAGGAACCCAGTGTTAGAATAAATGACGGTAACAAGATCCTACAGATAGTAAGAAACTGCAAACATCTGTGCCATGCTTTGTAAGCAACTACAGTACAGGCACGCAGTGTACACCAGACACTGCTGTAAGGGCTTTGCCTGTATTGATCCTTAAATCCTCACAGCAACTAAAGTGCTAAGTGTCATGATGAGCCTGTTTTTACCCATGGGCAGAAGCTGAGGCACAGTGGGTTTAAGGACGTGCTCGTGGTTACACAGCTAATGAGCTACCGAGCCAGGAGCTGAAGGGAATTCATGCTCTCATTGAGTAGGCGCCATTAACTTTATTAAAATTGCAGAGAATTATTAGCAGCTTCCTGCTGTTATTATCGCAGCTTCCTCTATGACCCCACTCCGATGTTAGAGATCACGTCACTGTGTGGTGCTTGGCACGGACATCCACGGCCCTTTTCAGTTCAGCTGGTCTTCATATCTGATATGAGAAAGACTGAGATGATAATGAGACTTTTGGCTATGCTGGAAGTGTGTGTGTGTGTGTGTGTGTGTGTGTGTGTGTGTGTGTGTGTATATATTTTTTTTTTTTTTTTGAGACAAAGTCTTACTCTGTTGCCCAAGTTGAAGTGCAGTGGTGCAGTCTCGGCTCACTGCAACCTCTGTCTCCAAGTTGAAGCAATTCTCCTGCCTCAGCCTCCCAAGTAGTTGGGCTATTGTTTATTATTATTATTATTATTTGCTAGTAGAGATGGGGTTTCACCATGTTGGCCAGCCTGGTCTTGAACTCCTAACCTCAGGTGATCTGCCCACTTCGGCCTCCCAAAGTGAAATATCAATTCTTTTTAAATTTCCCAGTCTCAGGTATTCTGTTATAGCGGCAAAAAACGAACTAACACACCATTCTAAGACATTGTTCTTATACTTAAATACCTTTACTTGCACACTCTCCCATTCCACTAGAATTCAGTCTTTAAAAAAAGGTGAAATAGCTTTAGTTTGACCGTTTCCTCTTTGAATAATAATGTAAACACTTAAAAATTTGAAACCACACTCAAACATACTGACCAAAAATCTAATTTATATTGTAATGGAATTCTTAAATATGTGTCCTGATACAATGTACTGCAGAGTTTCACCTTAGATCAGGTTGGTTCTCCATGTGTATTTTCTAAAGCACATATTTTATAGTTAAGAGCCAAGGTGTAGTCTGAGTAAAGTGCCCTTATCTTTCTACATCTCAGTTTTCTCAGTTATTATACAAATGATAACAGGTAAGCACTTACTAAATACATATTTCAAAGCCATGAACTTCTTTAAATCTAACAAAAGTCCCATTGTTATTGTTATACTCATTTTAAAGGTTAGGAAACTGAGATAGAGACGAAGTGAACTTTCTGTTTTAGTGTGTTTGGACTACTATAAAAATCTACCAGAAACTGGGTTGCTTATAATCAACAGAAACTTATTTCTCAGAGTTTTGGAGGCTGGGAAGTCCTCATTCAAAGAATGGATAGATTTGGTGTCTGATGAGGCCTTGGACTGGTCCATAAATAGCCATCTTCTCTCTGTGTCCTCATATGGCAGAATTTTAACTTAACTACCTCTTTAAAAATCCCATCTCCAAACACAGGCACATTCTGAGTTACTGGGGGTTAAGGCTTCAGCATATCAATTTTGTAGGCATACAATCAAGCCCATGACACAATTATTACATTCACCCCTCATTTTGACTTAGAGTGACTTCTAAGTGGCATTCCTACCAACAGAAATTAACTTTCTTACCAGATTTGTTTTAATGCAGCTTTAAAATTCAGAAATTTAGAAATCTCCAGGTGTCTTTGACCACCATGATGCCTTTGCGGTGGATTCCTTCTCATGGTCCCTGGCCAGCAGGTGGCTTTACTTCCTGCTTCATCGGTGCTTGTTTCCCAAAGGCTGTGCTGCTGTTCTTCCTTCCCTTCATACCTACTGGGAAAATACGTATTTTGGGATGTGTTGGTGGTGTTTCTATTTTTATCTTAGTCCCCTCTCTCTCTTCTGAGCTCTAAACCACCGTGTCTTTTCACCCAATAAGCTATTTTCACCCAATAAGACCACTACATTAACTGGCTTCCTCTTGAAACCATGTTTTAATACTTTCTTACAATAAATGACACTAACTGATCCAAATTAAAATTCTGATACTTGTTGGAGGTTGAATTGTCTTCTCCCGAAAAGAGAGGTAGAAGTCTTAACCCTTGGTCCCTGTGAATGTGACCGTGTTTGGAAATAGGATCTTTGTAGATGTAATCAAGTTAAAAGGATGTCTTTAGGATGGGCCCTAATCCAATACGACTGTTGTCCTTATAGAAAAGGGAAGTGCCATGTGAGGACACAAACATATAGGAGAAGGCCATGTGACCAGAGAGGCAGAGACTGGAGTGAGGCAGCTGCAAACCAGGGAGCATTGAGGGTGACCGGCGACACCACAGGCAGGAGAGCAGTGCAGAACATTCGCTTCTCCAGGAGCCTTGGAGAGAGCATGGCCTTGTCAGCACCTCAGTTTTGGGCTTCTAGCATCCATAACTGTGAGAGAATAAATTCCTGTCGGTTTAAGTCACTCGGTTGGAGTACAGCAGCCCTCAGAAACTGATACATTATTCAATCTAAAATTTCCTTTTTTTTTTTTCATCTTTCACATTCGATCAATCACTTTGTCCTGTGTTAATTTGACCTTCTGTAAATTGTTCCACCTGTCTTCTCCTTTTCATCCTTAAAGTTTCTGCCCTAGTTTGAGCTTTCATATTTCTCTTTTTGAATACTGCCATGTTATTTCTCTTTCTATAATCTTGCACCATTAAAATCCATCCCCCATACAGCTGTTAAAATGATCTAACAAAAATATCTCTGAATAACAGTCCCCCTTTTTAAAAATCCTGTATTCTTCTGTGACTCCTCTTCAAAGTCAAGTTAAGTCCAAGTTTCTTGGAATGACTTCAAAGGCCCTTTTTCCATGACCTCGCTGTTGGGTTTCGTCGAACCTGCTGCCTGCCCTGCAATTTACAAGAACAGTTAGTTATTTGATATTATCAACCTACCCAAAAGCACATTTTCCTGTGACTCTTCCTTGTTGCTCTTGTACTATCTGTCTGGAAAGCCCTTTTCTTCTTAATTTCCTAGGCTAACACCTACTCATTATCCTTGATTCAGCTCAGATGTCCTTTTCATGAGGCATCCTGAACTTACCCTGTCCTGGCCACATGTGCTCCCACAGATTTTTGCCTTAGATTAAATGGTTACTGTCTTTGTCACACTCCCCCAGTGGACTGAGAGCTCCTTGATGGCAGGAGCCATCCCCAGTCAGCAGAGGGCCCGGCAGAGCTGCATTTACCTGACCTGACTCCTTGCCTGACAAATACTCCATCCACCCATCTTAACAAAAAGCTGTGCTACTCATGTCCTTCTCACCTTGCAGATGGCATTTACTGATTGGATGCTGTTCAAAGTGCCCTTCCTCTAATTCTGAGAGGAAGATGAGGCCTCAGAATTTCAATGATTTGTCTAAGACCGCATGGTGGGTGAGCAGTGATTTCATATCCTGCACAGGTTGTGCTGCACCGTGCTGGCTCTGTGTTACAGGGTTTTGACCCCTGCAACAAATAATTTCTGCTTAACAGGCAGAGCCTTTCTTGTAGGTAGTTTAGCTCCATTCTAAAAACTGAGCCTTATTTTAAACTGTTAGCCTGTCCATTTTATAGACCTTTGGATTCGAGATAACAAATGTGTTCATCATCATGGTTTATGTCTCTTACGGGAGATTTTACGTGCACACAGGTATACACATGCACTCTATCTTCTAGTGTCTGTGTTAATGGCTCCAGAATGTGTATATTAAACACCAATCTCTCTGCTGAGATAGATAACATATCTCTCCTGAGTGAGAGAGATTGGTGTTTAATAAACTAATGTGTCCAATTGACCCACTGGCCTTTTCACCCAATATACATATATGCATATAATATTAATACTGCGAGTTATTATCTATGAATGATACACAGTTGGCCCTCTGTATCCACAGGCTCCACATTGTTGAATTCAACTGTGGATGGAAAATATTGTTGCTGACGTGTACTACGTAGTCAGGCGTATGATGGTTGCGTTTGTACTGAACATGTACAGACATTTTTCTTGTCATTATTCCTTAAACAATACAGTGTAACATCTATTGACATAGCATTTACATTGGTTAGGAATTATAAATAATCTAGAAATGATTTAATGTATACAGAAAGATGTACTTAGGTCATATGCAAATATTACCCCATTTTATATGAGAGGCTTGAGCATCTGTGGATCTGGGTTTCCAAGGGATGGCCTGGAATCAATCCCTTGGGGATACCAAGGGACAACTATATATGTTTTTGGGTTATAAGTGAGATAATTACAATAAAATTAGGAGGTAAAACTGCATACTTCTGATTTTTTAAATTTTCTTCATACTTAGTTCTTTAATTTTCTACATTACTATATTCTAAATATGTTTTAGAACTATTGACATAGTTTAACTTTCTTCATACTTTCTCCAGCCTTTCTCATTATATATTTCTAGTTCAGTAATTTCAAAATAATTAAGTTGCTAGTGTAAATTATTTATGATATATAAATTACATATTTTATCTGTGTTTATAATAATGCCATATGAAGATAATCAAAAACAGAAAAAAAGATGCATACAGTTGTCCCTTGGTAACTGTGTGGGATTGATTCAGGACCCCTCAAGGATACCAAAATCCAAAGATGCTCAGTTCCCTTATATAAATGGTGTGATATTTCCATATAACCTACACACATCCTCCTGTATACTTTAAATCACCTCCAGGTTACTTATAATAGTTAATATGATGTAAGTGCTATGTAAAATAGTTATTATGTTGTGCTGTTTAGGGAATAATGACAAGGAAAAAAGTCTACATGTTCATTACAGACAAAAACATCTTTTTTTTCCAAATATTTTTAAATCAAGGTTGGTTGAATCCATGGATGCAGAATTCACCAATATGAGGGATGACTGTAGATAGATGATTGATAGACAGACAGACAGACAGACAGATAGATAGATAGATAGATAGATAGATAGATAGATAGTGCCATAATTAGGCTACGAAACAGGGAGATGAGATTTACAGTTTCTATTCCACGGCTTTGATACTAATTTGATGTCTAGCATTAAGAAACACATCTCTTTACATTTGTTTTCTAGTTTTCAAATTGGAATTATTATGCGCTCTGGGGACTCTTATAATTTGGGAGTTTAGAGATCTGCCGTCTCTGGACTGTTCCAGGGAAAGAAACCATGCTCCTATTTTTTATTCCAAAAGGAGCCTTGCACAGTGTCCAAAGAGAGAGATTTCCAGCCGAATGCAGCTACCCTGGAACATTTGAAAGTTACTCCTATTCTATAGAGAAAGTTGAGGCTCCCTGCTTTGAAACCCTGAGAAATTTTGGTACTTCACTGGTCCTTTATCCCCATCCAGTAAGCATCCTCTGTGTCCTTTTTGCAGACAGCATGTCTGAGACAGAATGTTGTGACCTACAAGCTCCAGCACAAACTAGAGAGCAACCAACAATAGCAGGCCATAGGGACCGCCGTCTGCCTACGCCAGCCTCTCCTGCTTTCTCAAGCAGGTGGAACTGGGACAGAAGTCGGAAGTGGGTGCATACCTGCTGCAGATGGCTCCTAGGCACTGTTAGGAGACAGTGAGGGACTGAACTCATCTATGACATTTGTGCAATTCTTTTGGAGTATTTTGTCTTTGTAAAATGACTTCACGTTCTACAATAGTGTTTACAAGTGAAGAAAATGCCTTATCATGTCCCCCAAACATGGGAGGCGATAGTAGAGACACAATGCCTTTCATCTAATAAACCCATACTTAACACTAATGGAACGAATAGAATCATATCAATCACCACCATTTGTGATTTCATGTAATTTTGTCATAATTCTTTAGAAAATGCTTGATGGAAAGTGTTCCTGAAAATGGTGTTTCTTTGAATCACACAGGCAAACAAATTACAGACAGCCCTCTGTATCAATGGGTTCCAAATCTGTGGATTCAATGGACTACAGATTGAAAATATTTTTTAAAATGGATGACTGCATTCATACTGAACATATACAGAGTTTTTTCTTGTCATTCTTCTCTAAACAACACAGTAAACTATTTGCATAGAACTTACTTTGTATTTAGTATTATGAGTAACTCAGAGGTGATTTAAAGTCTATGGAAGGATGTGCATGGGTTATATGCAAATACTACCCCAATTTCATGGAAAGGAATTGAGTATTCATGGATTTTGGTATCCTTACAGTGTCCTGAAACTGATCCCCTGTGTATATCGAGGGATAACTGTACATTGCATTGGATGCAATGGCTTTTCTTCAAAAAAAGAAAAGTAGGTGTTGACAAACTTGGATGATTTTTATGTTGCTGTTTGGCCAGCAAAAATGTTCAACAGAGGCAATTATTAGCACATATATAATAATTAACTATTTCCTTTCAGGGATAACTTGAATAATAGGAAGACAGTGCATTCTCATGAATATTACTTGTTTTATGGATTTCCACTAAGATTTCTAATAAGTTATACAATGATGAATGGTATTGTGATGCATTTGTCAATGAAGTAGTTAAAAACAGAATTATACAGAAAAAGAATGTAAAAGCTAAAAAGTGGGCATGATGGATATTTTCAGGCTTCCCTATCCAAAGGAAGGCTAAATGGGGATGAATTTGATATGAGAATCATTAAGATAAAGGAAATGGAGAGGCAGGGGGGCATGGGAGCTGTACTGCAGCTCGTTAGCATTCCAGAAAGCAGAACATGAGGATTTTCGTGTCATCAAGTCTGCCTGAAATGTAAGGAAGGGATTCTGTGTCAATCAGTCAAACTGTCATTACCAAAAATAGAGATGTCATAGGCCAGTTCTTCAGCATAACCATATTGGAAGGCATTTAAAATTCTTAAAGCAAAGGAGAAGAGCTGAAAATGCTCTTGGTTTTTTGTTTTGTTTGTTTTGTTTTTTTTCTACGCTCATGCTGGATACAGTAGCGAGGACTTGGGGGACATCACTTGCCATCCCTGGCTTAGCAAAGCCAGATCACCTTTGGTGAGGGAGAGCAGATGATCTCGGAGCTTCTTCTGTTTCTTTTCCACATGACCCAGTAACTGCTGAGCTCAGGGCCGGCTGACAGGCAGTGCTGGGCGGACCCTCACAGCCCTGCCAGAGCTAGCTGTCCCACCTGTCTTTGATGTTTATAAAATTGGCATCCTCATTAAAGCAGAGAACACAAAATCCTGCCACCTCAAGGACACGTATCCCTTCGTGAAAGGATAATCGGGTCACTGTTTGTCACAGAATCTGCTGTGCAGGTTGTTGTCTTGTACCTGGGGAACGCAGGCAAAGTCACCGAGCGTCTCCCTGGTGAAAGAGGGGCTCACCTAAGCCCCAGGGAAAGTTGTCCTTTCCACTCGATTCCAACAAGGTGCACCTTTGCCTTATTTAAAAATACAGAAAGGAAAGATAGAGAACGTTTGAAAGGGCATGCCAATTCATCACTCTTTAAAAACAGAGCATACAGAAACATCTATTTAATTGTGCTGGAGTTTAGAATATAACACTGGCCCTAATATTTAATTTCTCATTCGAAACTCTGAATATGGAAACCACAGTTAATATGAACTACTGGAAAAGCCGAGGTTTTTCAGCAAGATACTTCTGTAGTTCTATTGCTGTTCTGTTTCTCCTATAAATTGTACAGTAATGTAATAATTCAAATAACAATGTCATAAAAACAATGCAGTAATAGAATAAGCTCACATGGTGTAATAGATAATCATCTCATATCATCTATAACTGCTGACTTCATTATTTGATCAGTGATGGAACTGAAAAGCACTCTGTATGTATGTATTTTAAGTTTTTCCTCTCTCTTTCCCTGGCACTCTCGCTGTAGCATCGTGTGGTAAATGCAGTTCTTCAGGCACTGAATTCAGTTTAGCTAGTCCAGTATTGATTGTTGCTCTGCTCTTCCTGCCTGGGATCTGCTTATGTAACATGTAGCAGAGTCAGATAGAAAGCAGCCTTTGCAACTCAGTAAGGAAATCACTTACATATATTTTTTTTCCTTTTCCCCCCAAAATCTTGGCCGAAATTGCCTGTTGGGGTGTTTTCCACTTAAATGTTTACTTCAATACCCAAAGAGGTCCTTTAACTCAAGATTTTTTGAAGATTAAGATGGATAATTAGTGGGTCCACACTATGGAGCGTGATACCTTCATACCGTCTACTAAATGGCTAGTTTATGTTTTCATACACAGTGCGGTATAAACGCTTCTTGTTTTAACTTGTAATCTTTTCTCATGAGAAACAGATGATACCACTACCAACAGATGACTGAGAAAACTCTCTTGCTACGGTCCTTTGGTTGTCTTATCATGTGTCTCACCTTCTCCTATACATGTATTTCCAAATTTCTTGCCGGTATATGGAATTTTTCTGATACGAGTGTTCAAATTATGACTTGGGGAGATATCTCTGTGTTTATTTTTGTACTTTCTTAAAATTCATAATTAAAGCAGATGCCTTTTCAACTGAACTGTTTTAGTTGTTTTATGTCAGTTTCTTAAATGCATAGAATTAAAAGCTTCCCCTTCAACCTAAAACACTTTCCAGAAAGAGAAACAGTACAGCCTGTCAGAGAAGAATCTGGGGACTGAAGGTGGTCCGTTTGGACCCAATCTTGCAACTAGCAACTGACGCTAGCTACCTGTGAAACCGTAGGCAAGTGTTTTGACTTCTCTGAGTCTCAGTTCCTCTATCCATAAAGATGGGGAAAGCAACACTGCCTACTGCATGAAATTATTTGGAGTGTGGTAGGAGCAAAACATATGAAGCTTCTGGAACAATCACTGAAAAAGAGTGAGTGCTCAAAATAATTGCAGGCTCTTTTTATCATTTGCTTGATTAATTTTCCAGGAACTGTGCACAGAATCTCTTAGCATGGAACTTTAGCTCCCTGTCTCCGAGTCTTCTGCATCCAGCCCAAGCAAGTGCCTCATCATTTCAGCCTAGATCACTGATGAAGCAAGAAACATTATGAAAATAATGTGATATCTGAAATTCTAGGTACATATTTAGCATTGGGCTTCTTGGTAGCTATTGTGAAGAAGAGCTCCTTTGTGACAGTTCTCGAAGGATTGGCTAAGATGATTTGTGATTAGGATAATGTATTTAATTGATTTCTAAGTCAGTTGGCTGTTTAAGGAGAATCAACATAGGATCTTAGAGATAGAAGGAATCTGTTAATACTGCATCATCTTTTCTCAGTGCTCTCATATTGGAAATCTCTAGTGTTTTCTATAACCTCCAAGATGATTTCTAGTGACCGCGACCCTCTCCATCCTGGAAGAGACTCCCCTTTATCAGACAGTCTTACCAATTCGCTCTGTTGTTCCCCTGATTTTGAACTTCCCATTTGTACATCCTCTAATGTAGATGCCAGGCATCCAGGGGAGGAATAACAGGGCATGCCCTTACCTACCTAATTACCTTGGCTTTGTTTCAAAGTGCTTACGTAATGGTGACTGCAAAGGAGGAAATTGCTGTGATTTGCAGGATTGACGTACATATCGTCTCTCCATTCTTCCCAGACCTGATTTGTGAATGTTTAAATTTAGATCCAAGTGCTTGATCAAGGCTTGCTTATTATAAGTGCCCTAACTTTCATAGTAATTCCATTTCTTTGACACTCAGCCATTTTCAACTCTATTTTTAGAAAATAAAAAGAAATAGATTAGAAGTGCTTAAAAATGCTGGACTACTTTCATTTGAGATGAAACATCAAAACTTTTCTGCTCCTAGGGAAGCTGTCTGCAGTCGTCCGACCAGCAGAAGATTGAAAAGGTTTCTGAAGGGCAACTAGCATTTTCAGTTCTCCTTCCCCCTTAACTTCATGCCATGTTCTGTGACCCTGCCAGGGTTGCTAATTTCAAACGCACAAATCAGTTTTGGTATTCCAAATCACAAAACAATTAATAGTTCATCAAGGAAAAAGATACATTTTTGCGTAGCTCAAAAATAGCTTTTTTGCATATTACAGTCAGAAGACCTTGAAGAAGAGCTGCTAGTAAAACCAAAATGTAGTTGGTTCATAGAGATGCTGAAATGCAAGAGGTGAAAAATATGGGACATAGATTTGTTGTGTGGAACTCTTCCATGTAAAGCCATTTTTTTCCTAGTCTGAAGGTAATGCAACTTCAAATAGTTACAATTATTCACAGCACGGGTTGGCGAAAATATACCAATATTATAAACCATGAAGAGAACCATAATCTGAAGGCTCCACTTCCAACAAATTATACCTATGTAGTTTAAAATCATTAATATTGTAAAAGATATTTGAGATAAAACAGGCAAAAATATGCAAATAACTGAGGAAATATGAAGTAGTTTTTTTATTTAAAAGTTTTTGTCTCACATGAACATCTTTCTTCTATTCCCATCTTTACTCCAGTGGGGTAAATATTTTTATGAAACCTATATTTGTCAATTTTTCATTTAAAAGCAAATTCTACTTAACTTTCCTTTGTTAAATTGTAAGCACTTATATCTAGAACCCTATAGCTGCCTGCCTGCTTCCTTCCTTCCTTCCTTTTCTTTCCTTTCCTTTCCTTTCTTTTTTTCGTTTGTTCTTTATTCTCTTTTTTTTTTTTTTTTTTTTTGACAGGGTCTTGCTCTGTTGCTCAGACTGGAGTGCAGAGGCACAACCATGGGCTCACTGAAACCTCAACCTCCCAAGCTCAAGCAATACTCCCACCTCAACCTCCTGAGTAGCTGGGATTATAGGCATACATCCCAATGTCTGGCTGATTTTTGAATTCTTTGTGGAGATAGGGTCTCACTATATTGCCCAAGCTGGTCTTGAATTCCTGGCCTCAAGTGACCCTCCCACCTTGGCCTCCCAATGTGCTGGGATGACAGGCATGAGCCACTAACCCTGGCTTAACACTGCTTTTTTCAATGTCTATCGAAGCGTCCCCAGTCATTCATATTATCTCTTCCTGGCCCAGCTATCTTCTCTTCTCTCTTTTCCTCTTTCTCTAGTGCTTTCTGTGCTTCTGTTTTGTCTTGGCACATCTTCTTTGTATTCCTCACAATACCTACTAGGCAAGAAATAAATCTTTATTATCTTTATTTATTATCTTAAAGTTTGTAATTTTCCCCCATAATTCTATTTCTTACATCTTGAAAGGCAAAAAAAAAAAAAAAAAAAAGAATGAGGATGGATGGAGATAAATACAACAACGTAAATGTATTCACACTCAATATAGGCTTTGTCACTTCAACAGGCAACCACAGATAATGTTGACCTTATTCTATGCTTCTAGCTCCTATGCATAGATGTAGAGTTACTTTTGAAATTTAAGGGAGTATAGAGATGAGGGAGAGAAAAATAAAGATGCCTTACATTTTATGAGTAAATACATTTTTTTCTTCCTGTTTAAAATCTAGAATTTCTAGAGTTTACTAGATGAGACAGTATGAAACTGTGATTTTTATAGACCAAAAATGGTTGCATATCAGAAATTTCATATGGTTCAACTTAATAAAGTTAATGTACTCATGACATAATATTAATTTTCATTCAAAAGTGTTTCTATCCATAGAGAGAGGAGGCCGCATCGCCATGATGCATCTCCAGGTGCCTTTCCCATAGTCACCTGGCAGTGACTGACACGTGATTTCACCATAATACTAATTATCTTTCCCCTCAAGGGAAAAATCGTATGCAACAGGACTTCTCTCTACTTTGCCCAATCTTCCATCGTAGAATACAATGGTGTCCCTTCACTTTACCCTCTTTTTCTTACTTCTTGCACTGGAAGCTTCCCATGGAATCCAGGAAGAAAAATAGTTCTGCTGAGGCAGCAATGGAAAGAAGAGTGAACCTGGAATACCCCTACCTGGCAAATGAGCTTTCGTGAGCCCAGGGAGACTTTAATTAATGTTAATGGAGAAACCTCCTTCAAAACCCAATTAAGCACTTAAATGTGTTCTTAATGATCTCTGCTCCCTGAGTCAGGGTGGAGAGAGGGGAATTGATTTAACACCAGGGGTAAAAATATAAATGTTCATGGATGTGAGGTGCTGCTTTCTGTCGCTAAACCAGCCTTCCTCCAAATTCCTCACCCACTTTGCATCTCCTGTGGACTCCTTACCCTGCTCTCTTGAACTCTGCTATGAAAAGGTTAGCAGCTGAGCCGAAGGCGTCCCCTGATGCATAATAACAGTTATATAAAGCACTTTTAAAATACAAACAGATTTTGAGTACCTAATTATGCTGCAGGTGTTGCGCTTCCCCCAGCATGAGAAAGGATCCCGACACTCTCTTTATCACAAGACTGACATAATGAAATTTCCTTATGCTCAGAGAACGAATGCCTGCCTAAGAGTGCCTTTCTCCAGCCCCATGTAGCCCCACTGTCATGATTGGTACTGATTATGGATGAACATGTATTTCTCATAATAGATTCCCTCATTAAAAATTTTTAAATGAAATCCAGAATGAATATGCTCATCTAAATGTATTATTACTTCAAAATATTTGTGTGTCTAAAATGTGGTTTATATTTTATCTGAGATACCTCTAGTTCAAGTATTATTATGCTAGAAGCTATAAGCACAACAATATTAGTAAATACTATAAAACATTCAGACGACATAGCTTCTAAGAAGCTGGTTGGCTTAAACGACAGAGGATGATCCATTTTAGGAAGAGAACCCTAATGACTGAAATGGAGGGTTTTTCATCCAGACAAGCAGAAGCAGCATCAATCAATAGTTAACAGCACCTGGGCGGACGCGGTGGCTCAAGCCTGTAATCCCAGCACTTTGGGAAGCCGAGGCAGGTGGATTACCTGAGGTCAGGGGTTCAAGACCAGGCTGGCCAACATGGAGAAATCCCGTCTTTACTAAAAATACAAAAATTAGCCAGGCGTGGTTGCGCATGCCTGTTAATCCCAGCTACTCAGGAGGCTGAGGCAGGAGAATCGCTTGAGCCTAGGAGTTGGAAGTCGCAGTAAGCCGAGATCACACCTTTGTACTCCCATCCACCCAGGGGGACAGAGTGAGACTCTATGTCCAAAAAAACACAAAAAACATTTACCAGCACCCCTAGACTTATCTATGGGTTTAATGTTGTTTTGAATAGTAATATCAATAATGCAAAGGGACTGAATTATTTTTTGGCGTATGTTTGAGATAAATGTGACAACGGAGAGTGTTGAATGGTTGATGTCATCGATTCACCCCTCCCTACCCTGCAAGCAGAGGTTTACATTGAACTTCTAGGCACGTTTTCTCTTTGATAACGGGATTACCTTTGCTTGCCTGGTTTTTCAAATTTCACTACTTTCCTAGAACTGAGTTCTTTCCACCCTGTACTTCTTTGATATGCAGGATTGTCTAACATTATTAAAAAAGATGTTTGATGGCTTGATTTCACTGAATGAGACTGTCAATTTGGCGATAAGATGACTATGTCAGTAGAATGACAGGAACTATGGTCATAATTCCATGCTGTTTCATTACCTTTCATTGTATGTTTTTCCAAATAGGTTATAAGAGATAGTAGCTGCCATTAACCTTCTTTGAGATTAACCTCCATTGATACAACGGTTGATCTACATTAACCAATGAATGTAAATGATCAATAATGGCACCACTCCTTGCAATATATCTGGTGTATGCTCTTTACATAACATATATTTAGTAAGTGTTGGTGGAATGAATAAGTTAATTAAAAAGCAATTTCTTTAGTTCTTTATGTTACATACGAAGAGCTCATATTTTGAAATGTTGCTCTTTGCCAACTATGTTATTAGCAAAGTCTTGTTAGACTTGATTATATTTTACTTTTTCTGATATGTACACAGTTACTTCATCCTTCCTAAAATCCTATGAGATTCGGTTACTAACTGAAGCTCAAATAAATAAGCTAAGTGCAAATACATTCTCTTCTCCAACACATCACAAATAATAAATGCTCAAGTCTTTCTCACTTGAAGGACTCTTACCTCTTCAGGATATGTTCTTTTCCACTTAACTGTCAATCTCACCATGTAAAACTGGCATGTACTGGGGAGGGATGTTGACTGCTTAACCACAACTACTTTCTTGTCTATCAAGCCATGAAAATCACCAGCACTACACGGTCTTGACTTGTGCAACAAAGATGTTTCAGAAAAGCAGTTTGCTAAACTTAACCTTATGCAGTTATCAAGAATATTTGATCAGAAAGTTCAAATTCGTTCTTAATCACTATCTGGATGCTTCACAAGCCCTTCTATAGACCTGGTGTTTACCACACATTTTTTTAAGAAGGAGTTGTGCACACTTTGTGTCTTAAACATTTTTGGCAGCTTGCAGTCATCAAACTTACTCACTGCTAGTGTAGATCAAGGCACACTCAATGCTAGACACAGAGGGCTCTCTGGAAGTATTGAGGGTTGTTCTAAGGAAGAATCTTGTAGGTAAAAAACAGCCTTAACTCTATCAGTTTCAAAAGAGAAATCAAGGCAGCCAAAATGCAGGTATCATGAAATGCTGCGTGATGCACAAACAGAACGACAGGTTTTAGAGGCATCGGGTAATGCTTGCATTAGGCTGAGGATTCTAGGAGAATTTTCTGTGCTATTCTGATTGGTGTGTTGAATTGCTCACTTTATACTTTTCTTCTATTTTGTCAAAAGAAATTCTTGAAATAAGATAGTACAAGAATGTCTGGATAGAATATGTATAGTGACAAATGAAGTGCGTACTTTTGTTAATACGAATATCTAGCAGTCATTATAGAAGTCATGTGGTCCAGTGTCTGGGCATATCAGTTCTGGGATATGAACTCTGGCTTCACTTCAGTCAGGGACTTAAACTTTCTTGGCCTCATATTTTCATACCCAGGGAATAAAGGAAAACTATGACTATCTACCTCAGAGGTTTGTATAAGAATTAAATGAGTTGCTTTATGTAAAACCTTTATCTAGTTTCTGGCATGCAGTGAGTGCTATGCCAGCATCAGTAGTTCTCTTCTGCTTTTGCTAAACATGTTGCATTTGTGAGATTTGAAATCACCATTTCAAATTCGCTATGATCATTTATATTGTTTCACGTTGATAGTGGTTATAAAAAGACAGAACCCCGATGCTAAATGTGTTTTACATTATAGTCTATGAAATTCGAGCAACAGGATTTTATGTTTTGTTGTGCACTCATTTTATTCCACAGTGAATAAGAATCTGTTTCAAATGAACTTTTGCATTTATACCATGTGAAAGAAACATAGTATTGTATAATTTTTCATTGTAAAAGAAACAATTTCCATCTAAGCATTTACACTTTCTAATAAATGTATAGTTAATGTTATTTTGTGCTTACAGCAGAAAAATGTAAAAGATACTTTCTGGCTTGACCTGATTTTCAATAATAGTGAGTATCTTAAATTCTAAGGAATAAAATAAAACTATTTTTGCCAGGGTTTTCTGACCGCCTCCTTCCGTAACATACAATTGGCTTCCCTTTCTGTCTGCCTTACCCAGGGTCTTCATCCAATGCAACCTGCTCTCTGGAGGCTCTGCCACTTGGGTAGTGGTGTGTGTTTAAACCCCAGGAACTTACTAAGGGCAATAGTTTTCGTTCCAGCTCACTGACTTTTAAGAAAACAACCTTTATGCAAGGGGACTAAATTCTGTAAAGACTCTTGAAGCCATAGTTCTAAAAAAGTTAGAAATGCCCATGTATGTGGCAAGTAGAAAGTTTTTGTTTGTTTTCATGTGTAAGGAATAGTTCAGGTCCAGTTCCAATGTAAGGGAAGCAAACAGAAGGCATTTCGTTCCTTGATAAGCTAACGACATCTGACCTAATGTATAGAAAGTGTGTGTGTGTGTGCATGCGTGTGTGTATGTGCATGTGTGTCCCTGAGTGTGTGTGCATATGGTGAGAGTATGGCAATCAGAATTCAGGGGAAGTGATGGTCCTTTGATGTGTGTTTTCAGTATCTCCAAGGAAAGAGCACAAGGAAAGAGCAGGTTGATCGCTAAGTTTACTTTGTTATTTGAGCTTTCAGAATGAATATTGAAAGATCTATCACATACACACTGGTGATTGTCCGGGTCCCACCCCGTCCTCACCCCCCACAATTTCATTGGTTGAAATTTAAGTTTAAATGTTACCTGAGGCCAGGTTCTGTGGTTCGTGCCTGTAATGCCGGTACTTTGGGAGGCTGATGCAGGAGGACTGCCTGAGGCCAGGAATTCAAGACCATCCTGGGCAACATAGTAAGATCCTATCTATTAAAAATTTAAAAATTAGCTGGGCATGGTGGCATGCACCTGTTGTCCCAGTTACTCAGGAGGCTGAGGCAGGAAGATCTTGAGCCAGGGAGGCTGAGGCTACAATTAGTTCTGTTCACACCTGGGTGACAGAGTGAGACCTTGTTTCAAAAATAAAAACAATAACAAAAACAGAAAAAATAAAAAATAAGGCCAGGTGCAGTGGCTCATGCCTGTAATCCCAGCACTTTTGGAGGCCGAAGCTAGTAGATCACCTGAGGTCAGAAGTTCAAGACCATCCTGGCCAATGTGGTGAAACCTGGTCTCTAGTAAAAATACAAAAATTAGCCAGGCATGGTGCTGAGGCAGGAGAATCGCTTGAGCCTGGAGGCAGAGGTTGAGTGAGCCGAGATTGCGCCACTGCACTCCATCCTGGGTGACAAGAGCGAGACTCCATCTCAAATAATAAAATAAAATAAAATAAAATAAAATAAAATAAAATAAAAAAGTACAATACAATACAATACAATAAAAATAATTGTTACCTGAATACTCCCATTTAGGTATGAAATTGATGTGCTTACTTTGTTTTCTTTCAATTTGTTCTTTCTGTTGTTATTATTGTTTTTCAGTGAGGAATCATTAAAAATATCAAATTATTAGCTATGGATGCTCTCATTTACATAAGAATAATCTAATAACTAATTTCTTGTCTAATTTTTAAACCAAAGTTCAATATGAGATTTGTGTATTAAAAAGTGCAATTTGTATGACAATCAATACTAAGCCATAAATCTTTATCATTGCTATTGATTTAAAATTATCTTTGAACCATGATATATTTGCAATTGAATGAAAATAATTTGTTAAAGTGCTTATTTCAGGACCCATGGCAGTCAGCACAGAAAAACACATGCTGGGAAAGTAAATGGTTAGTTTTAAATTTTAAGACATTGCTATGGACATAAAATTTATCAGCTTTTTAACCAATTAACATTGTTTTGGGCTGCAAATATGAATGTATATAATTTGTATCATATTTATATTATCTATATCATTCAAAAATGGAGGTATCATTTGTATATGCAATGACATATCTTATTGATGAATATAAATATGCAGTCTCAAGACAGAAAATTATTAAAATTAAATGTCCAGATAGTATCATATGTTTTGCATAATGATATACATGCTTTCTTAATTTGATTTTTGCATATTTCAGTATTATTCTACATTTTTTGCCAAGCTTTACTCTGAGCATAAAACTGCGTACTACCATTTAATTCCAAATATATAATGATCAACTCTCTGCTCCAAAGCTGCATCTTCCCATGTTATCACCAATTTTATTATTAAGGATTATTAATTCCATTAATTATAGCTTTCAATAGTAATGAATAATATTATGATTATTCATAACCCATTATTTTACACTAAGAATATATTTCTGATGGTATGTTTAGCTCAGGATAAAGAAGACACGGGCTAAGAGAGACAGGCCCTCTGTTTCTGCAGAAGTAGCAGAGAAAAGCCTTCTTTCCTGGAGTTTTGTGCCGCAAGCACATTTGCAGCGATGGGTTCAAAGACCGGTAGAGTGTGTACTTATATTCATAACTCTATAAATAGGAGGATGCTCATTTTTCTCTAAGATACACGCCACACACGTAGAGAACAGAAAACGCATTATGTTATACTAAGTTCACAGGGATTAGACTGCAGCAAGTCAATGGAACACAGGGAGCACCCAACTAGAAACTGTCCTTGAAAGTGTTTTAGGGAGGAATTCTAAAGTCTTGCCTCTCAACCTGTGTCTCTTCTTTTGAATTTGGAACCGTTGTTCATGAGTGAAATCTACTTTTATGTTCTGAATCTTCTCATTCAAAGACACGTTTTCCCATTTTTTAGACAATAACGTGATCTAAAATGTCAAAATAATACGTTCTGCTGAATCTCAGTATTTACTGAGGAAATACAGAAACATGGCAAAAGTCAGGAAGAAAAATGTTTCCTTTTTCTGCTGTCCACAAAAGTCAGTGGAATATTTATGACTGCAAAAAAATGAGTTATTAACACTGTCTTCATTGAATTCAACAGATGCTCTGATTTTCTTACATATGTGTGTGTATGTATACATATATATATATTTAACAACTATAAATATTTATATGTAACAGCACTTTCACAAGATGCCAATAAATTTAGTATGAGCATTTACATATCTAAATCTCACTTTGGCTCTAGAAACTGATGCTATGCCAACCAGAACAAAGAACAGTAGCTTCACTACTGTCACTGCTAATAAAATTCAGCATCATTACGGCTTATGCAAAATTGTACTTATTAGCCCAATTTCTATTGCTTGCCTTAAAAAAATGTATCAGAGAAAATGGATGCCATTAGTTTAGTTTGTAGATTAAAGTAATAATAATAATGGCAAAACCTTGATCAAGTAAACAAATCCCACTAAATAGAACAGGAATGATTTGCTAAGACCATGGCCATTTGGATTCACCCTGAGCTTGTGTCTAAAGGCATTCATTCATTCATTCATTCAGGCACTAATGGCTGAGTAATGCCAGAGGCTAGGCCCCTCCTGTGGAGAGTTCATTGCTACCTAAAGACAGACAAGGTTCTTGCCCTCATGTTAATATTTGGGTTTTGCCTAGTCAGTTATATAAAGTTCATTAAAATTTGCTTATATAATTCAAGCAAGTGCTCAGGTTTAAATGTCTGTGCCACACAATTTGACAATTTACATAATTTATTTCAGGGCTAAAGAAGTTGACAATTGCTATTTAACTTAAGTCGGGCTTCTCCTTAGTGGGGCAAACACACACAGGACATACACAAGATAATCTGTTCAAGTATGACAAGAAAATATTAAATTCTACTTGCAGTTACAGTTTTATCCTAACCTTTGCAATCACTTGTGCTCTGTGTGTGTTGTATAATGTACACATTATATAACAGTTCATGTGTATATAAATGAATATTTATGTAAGGGAAATATGCTAAAAATCTTAAATGGGTGGAGTAACTACTAAAAATGTTAGCAAGTACATTTAAAACATACACAAGTTAGTGTCACTTCTGTATAATTTAATAGTTAAATAAGTGTTTCTGTGGGGAATAGTAAGCCACAGAGAGAAAGGAGGACTTAAGACCGGGACCAGAAAAATTGGCTTCTTAATTGGAGGCGGCGGTTACTTCTAGTGATAGGCGATTGTTTTTTCCAGATATAATTCTGGCTCCTTCCTAATTAACATTAGTATTACTCATGTCACCAATTTGCAGGGTTTCAAGCTTGTGTTAATAAGATCACAAACATTGTGAGCCTTTGCCATCTTTAAAATCTTTCACTCTAAAGCAAAATGTACATACCCGTTACCAAAGTGCCTTCTTTGAGCTTCTTGGAAAACAGCCGCATTTTCTTTGAGCTGTGGAGTGCAGCATAGAACATGTTTGAATCTCCAAAGCTTAACCCCAGAAAAGATGTTTCTTGCAAGCTACAAACAACTCTACACTTAAAGTATCGTGAGTTAATATTTACCTCTGCATCACTGGTGTAGAATAAAACCCATTTTGATGTGGGGTGTCGGGATGTAGGGTAAAATGACTTAAAAGCCCACCGGGGCTCTCTTACATTTTGCTATGGGACTTTGTCCAAATTGCTTACATTCTCTGAGTCTTGGTTTTCATATTCATAAATTAGAATAATATCACTCACATCACAGCCACCGTGCATTGAAAACACCTGGCAAAATAACTGATAGAAAATAGTTCTTTTTTATTTTTCTGTTTCTTATTTTTTGAGACAGAGTCTCACTCTCTCACCCATGCTAGAGTGCAGTGGTGCAATCTTGGCTCCCTGCAGTCTCTGCCTCCTGAGTTCAAGCGATTCTCCTGCCTCAGCCTCCTGAGTAGCTGGGATTACAGGCATGCGCCGCCACACCTAGCTAATTTTTGTAATTTTTTAGTAGAGACAGAGTTTTGCCAGGTTGGCCAGGCTGGTCTTGAACTCCAGACCTCAGGTGATCCGCCCACCTTGGCCTCCCAAAGTGCCGGGATTACAGGCATGAGCCACCACGCCTGGACTTGAATTTTTGAAATTTCAGTAGCTTTAGTGGTACAGGTGGTTTTTGATCACATGGATGAGTTGTATAATGGTGAAGTCTGTGATTTTAGTGCAGCAGTCACCTGAGTAGTGTACATTGTACCCTACAGGTAGTTTTCTGTTTCTCACCCCCTTCACAAACTCCCCCATTCTGAGTTTCCACTGTCTGTTATATCAAACTGTGTACCCTTGCATACCCCATAGGTTAGCTCCCACTTATAAACGAGAATAGGCGGTATTTGGTTTTTCTTTTTTGTTTGTTTTGTATTTTCATTCCTGAGTTACTTCATTGCAAACTTGCTGCAAAAGAAATTTTGTTCTTTTTTTTGTGTGGCTGAGTAGTATTCTATAGTGTTGATAATTCATTATCTCCTTCCTTCCCTTGCCATCTTCCTCCCGTGCTCTGCCCTTACTCCCTTTGTTTCTCATATCAGAAGCATGCTAACCTCCACCCCACTCCTCTCTCTGACATGCCCATCTCGCTCCCTCACGTGGTGTCCCCTTCTCTCATCCAGAAACCCTCAGTCCCCACTGACTTCTGCTCCCTCCACACTGAGGTGCACTGATGGGAACACTCACAGCCAGGTTCATCTTACCCGGGCTCCTTGAATTTTACAGTACCATTTCTGATGCCAGGGAAAATGTCTTACGATGAAATTTTTAACCTGCCCTCCACCTCTGCTCCCCAAGGCACCTGTCTACTGTCAGACCCCAAAGCTGGCTCTCAGTGAAAAATGTGGGATCAACAGACAGATTGGATTGGTAGCTAGGCAGCCAGTCCTCTGTTTCATGGTATTTCAATTTCAAGTCTGCATTTCAATTAGAATACTGAAGTGTTCACTCTGACTTTTTAAATATGTAAATTCTAATAGAATCACTGGCGTTTTTCTGAAGTAATGCAGACCAGGTTTAAATAGGCAACATGTTTAAAGAGCCACGTGACGCAATCCTACTCCATTCCCAGGGTGCTGGTTGGCTCTTGGTTTCCAAAGGGGGTTTGCATTCATACCTTTCCCAGCTTCTCACTAGCAGGACACATTAAGAAAATGCAGAAAACAACAAAGATAGTGTGATGTTAGCTGCTGTTTCTTGAGGAGCAAATTTGATGACAAAATCAGAAATGCTGGCATCTGTGGGATAAACAAAGAATGCAAAGAGCCTGCTTCACTGAACAGCAGATTTTCTTTGAGCAAAGGCAGATTCTTCTTGTTTCAATTAGTAATTTTTGTGAATCTGACACTGGTAAAGTAGGGTGGCAATCATGCACTCTTGGTACAGAAATGATCTGACAATATGGCCAATAAGTAGAACTGTTAGATATATACCGAAAGCATTAATATATTCTAGTTCTATAATGTGCACAGCTATGTAAAAGTATCAGATTCTTAGATAACTAACTATAGGTTATTATGTCGCATTTTCCATCCTTTACTTTGGATTATATGACAGAGTTGTGCATTAACTTTCTTTAGACTCTTTTTTTTTCCCATTTCTACTAAGTGAGGCTGGTATAATAAGTTCCATTCTCTTTGGTTTTATGAAGAAATGAATACATCTGCATTTTATAGTGAATTTACTGATTACTTATTATAGCTCTACTCAATGCACTGGTATTATTTTCTAAATAGATTGTAGATTATGGAAGATAACATTCATTTATTAATCATCACGTGTTCCATGAGTTCCTAGAGGAGTTCTGGAAACTAAGGAAAGCCTAACACATTCACTCTTCTATCCTTGGTGAATATATTATCCCTTTATATCCTTAGACTAGTTTCAGATTTCTTATTTAAGACTCAATTCCATTTCCCTTTAGAAGACTGATTTCCCACTTTTTAAACCCTTTTCAACATTCTCAACTCACTCAAGATGTGGAGCCCAAAACTGAATTTATATTGAAGTGTTCACTTGCTGCCTTTTTTACAGATATCAATTTTAATAGGATCACTGGCACTTTTGTGAGAGTCAATACAGGCCAGTTAAGTGGTGTATTTAGACAACCATAGGCACATAATACTGCTGCATTTCTAAGGTGTTGCTTGGCTGAGAGTCTACAAAAGTGCTTTCATTTACGAACGTCCCATTCCGACTCTAGATAAGGCTACTGAGTTATATCCATCCATGGCCAACACTCAGAAGTAGTCTTATGGAGTGACTTTCTTTTTTTGATGACCACAGCAGAGCTCCCGCCATTTTTGTCACTAACGTGGCAATCTGGTGAAGGTAGCTTGTTAAAAGAGATCTTCCTTCACACCAAAGGAAATGCTTCTTTATTTACTGTGAAGTTAATTGACTGGTTATTATCATCATTAATATTCATTTCTGGATATATTATAGAACCATTCTGGAAAGGTATGAATTAGTATAACTTGTCTGCTGAACATTTTTTGCCACAATCCCAGCCAAAGTAGTGTGTCCATTTAAATAACAGCTATAAAATATACTTTGCCCTCTGAAGCTCTGTGGGTCTTCCATGAACTCAAAACAATAAACCACACCATTCATCATCTTTGTATGACAATCTTCCTCAGCTTGCAACACACCTCCATATTGTGCTTTAGGACCTGAACCACGAGGTCTTTTCGGAAGGAGAGGTTCACTTCATGAAGTGGACTTTTAAAAATGTATTTCTTTAGTTTTTTGTTTGTTTGTTTTTGTTTTTGGCCTTCAATAAAGGCCACTGGGTGGTCATATGAAAAGGGATTCCTAGGATTTAATATGTTGGGGGTTCATCAAGTTTCCTGGTTTGAGTCTCTGCTCTGGGCAGGATCTCAGACCAGGTGGACTGGCTCTCGCACTAACCAACCGTGGGGCATCACTATGCAAGCCCAAAGGCCACGTTACTAATTTGCAATGGGCTTTCCACGGACGGCAAATTTCTGCCAGATACATCCAGGGCACTGGGCATACAAGAAGGCACAAGGCTTGGCCTTCGTTCCAAGAGCATAGGGTCTGGGAAGGAGGCAGATGAGAAGACAGCATCGCATTTACTGAACTGCCGAGGAAGAGCTCATTGCAGGGTCTAGAGGGAATGCAGAGAAGGCTTCCAGGTGAGGTCACACAGGATGGACAAGAATTAACAGGCGGAGTGACTCATGAGGGAGGTGGAAGGAAGAGCCTGGTGCAGGGCCACCAAGGGCACGCTGCACATTGAGTGACCTGCTTGTCACTCCTGCAGCCAGAGAGCAGAGTGCCGGGTGGGAGTGGGCAGAGATGAGGCTTGAGTGCTCAGCAGGGCAAGGTCACAGAGCCGTGAGTCTGTTAAGGGCTTTGAACTTTCTCCTGGGTGTTGCTGTGGGGTGGGGTGGGGCACTGAATTATGAAAAATGAAGTAGTGGAATAATCAAATTAATTTTATTAATTTTCTATGGATGGCTCTAACTGCAGCATGAAGCAGGAGTTCACAACCGAAGGCACAAGGGTAGGCTCCCCGGGGTATGTCCAAGGCAGAAATCTAAGTGAGAGACGGCGATGGCGCGAGCAGCACTGGTGTCAGTAGCAATCAAGAGATTTGGGCAGACATAGAGCTATTGAGGAAGCAGGCTCCCAGGGCGTGGTGATTAAAGAACTGTGGAGTGTGGAAGAGGTACCCGGATGACTCTCAGGTTTCTCACCTGCTTCCCTCTGAAAAGAAGAGGCCAGATGCCACTTTAGAGTTTGTAGTGCTTGAGGTATTGAAACAGAGTGCGAGAGAGAGAGAGAGAGAGAGGGAGAGGGAGAGGGAGAGGGAGAGAGGAGATCAGCATTGGTAATGAAGATTTAGGCTTCACTATTTTAAAGACTACAATTGAATCACGAGGATGGACGGTTGCCCAGAAAGAATGTGTAGAAACAAGCTTGGAACAGAAGCCTGAGGGATACTAACATTTTGGGGAATGGCAGGGAAAACAAACAAACAACAGCAACAGCAAACAAATGAAGATGGAGAAGGAGGGGCAGAGGACTAAGAGGGACACCAGGATAAAACAAGTCCTGGTGGCATTTCCGGAAGGTGTTCAATCAACCATGATGAGGGCTGGCAAGAGGTCAAACAAGACAACAACTGATTTTCCAGCTGGATTTGTCAGCAGAGGGGCCAAGGAGCTTGGAAAGAACAGTCTCAGTGGAGTGGTTCGAGCTGAGGCCCAATCACAGTGAGATGAAGTGAAAGATAAAACAAGGAAGATATGGAGTGTTACGTGAGACGTTTATTAATGACGAAGAGAGAAAAAGAGAAAGTTGCCTCTGTATCATAGGGCACGTGTCCCTCGCATAGTGCTGGAGACACACTGACAAATGCTTCTTAGCTTTCCCTTTTTTCCTAAGCCCTGTGCAGATGATCTCTGGATGGGCACATTCTCTATTTGCGAAAGCGCAGCCGAGTTGATCTGCTTTTCACCTTCCGTACAATCATATGTCTGGGCCCCTCCATGATGCCATACCCTGATGGGCCACCTGGGCTTGGGTTGGCCCTGTGATTTTCAGACTGATTCCCTCTGCTGTATAAATGGAGTCGGGGATGCTGGCGTGGATGGGCACTGCAGGAGCCTCATTTTGGTGTTGAGAATGGTTTGGGTGGACTGCGAAATGTGGGACAGAGCCCACAAGCTCAAGAGGCCCTGAAATACAAGGGAATAGACTTAAGTGTGATGATAGGATCCAAAAACTGGGTCACCACCAGAAAAGAGGAAGACATTTGCATTTTATTTCAGGAAATGGAGCCAAGACAAAACCCTGGAAGGCAAGGGGTGCTGATGTCACAAGACCCCCCACAAGGGATCAAGAAGCTCAGACCCCTGCTCACCGCCCATCCTTAGCTTACTCCACAGACTCAACTCAGCCTCAGGCAGTGGGGCCTTTCTTGTTTCCCTTTCAGAATATATCACGATTTCCAATTTCTGGGTGTAATGTGCTTTCACCAGACACTGATACAGACGTAGCAGAAAGCAGACATTCAGACATAGGAACGTGAACATTTATTTTGAGTTTCACCCCCACTTAAAACTGTAGCAACATGCGTTATGCATCAAAGTGCATTAGCCTGAGGCGGTTGCTATCGCAGACTAATGCTTACATAACCAATTATTTCACCCACACATACCCAAAACTCAGGCCGCTAGCGGGGTTAGAGCTGGCAGAAATGGATCTAATAAAATGTTATCAACAAATGCTACAAATGTGAAAGGGAAGTTAGTCCTTACTAATAAGTGGGGGAAAAGGGAGGGCAGCTGCTTAGCCTCTTGATTTGAAGCTGACAACCATTTTTAATATCTGACATTTTTCTTTGTGATAAAATACATAGCCAACAGATATTTTTTCAGCAGGCTAACATATATTTACATTATAAATCTTCTACCTTGCTCTAAAATATAGAGATGGATTTTGGAGATGGGGATAATATATGTTTAAAAAGCAACGAGAACCTGACCTTCCGCTGGAAAAATATTAATCGCAGGCATTTTTTGAAAGGTTCTGCACAGATTAGCTATCTTCAACTGGGATGCCCAGAACCAAGAGAGGACATGAGGACACTCACACAGGCACACCTGCCAGCCGTCTATATGCCACCATTGTTAACCATGCTGATCCTGGGCCCGTGTAGGATTTCTATTCACAAATGCATGCGCTACTTCAGGATCATCCTGACTTGCATGTAAAGCATTTCTTTCTAGAGTTCGTGGCTTCACATCACTCCCTGTAATCGGGAAGCAAAGTACTTCTGCTCGGTCTGTCTCCCGAGGCTATGCTGTTATAATCAAAGCTTTAAAATTAAAAAAAAAAAAAAAAACTTCATTAAGAGTGTGAAAATGAGTTTTCTAGATGAGCTCTCTTGGGTTCTCCTTGGCCTCTTCAGCAAAGGCTGCCCGATCACCTCTTCAAACAGGCCTGGGTGACCGAGGGATTCTCAGCTGAAGCGAATGCAGGGAAGACGTGGACATCAGTCTGGAGGGAGAGGTGGGGGCTCATACAGCCCGCTCTGCAGAACTGCAAGTGAGTTTCAAAATGAAGTGACTTGGGAAAAAGAAAAAAGGATATGTTCAGAATGAATAATACTCAGGTGATGCCTTCCGAATAACACAGAGTGCAATTTCCACAGTGCCCTGGGGCCCTGGGCATCTGGCGTCCAGGCCTCACCTTGCTCAGCTGCCATCTGCATCTTTCTGGGCCCCACTTCCAGCATTAACAGAGGCTCAGCTAGGTGGTCTCTGAGGCTTTCCACCCCGGAACGTCTCACCTTAGTGACTCCAGAGACCCCGACGTATCCAAGGCTCCCTTCGCTTTCTGTCCTCTCAGAAGAGTTCCTGTTACAAGAATTTCCGCTGAAAAAAACTATGGACTGGGCTGTGGAGACAGTTGAATTGCACTTATTTGCTGCCTGATTTCCCTGTATACGTTTCCTTATTTGTAAAACATTTCCCAAACAAGTCTCAAGGGTTTTATGAGGAAAGATAGCAAGAGAGAAAATGCTTCAGGGGAAAAAGAGAAAAATCGATTCAAGTATTAAGTGAAAATGATGCTGTCATTTGGGCTATTTTTCTAGCGTAGTCTGCTCCTCTTCCAGGCGGCACCTTGAGAACACTGTATGGTGGGCAGCTGTCCAGCAAAGATTGTGACGGTCAATAGTCATTTCCAGAGGACAGGGTGGAGGAGGGTGGGGGCTGTGGGCCATTTGAAATACCCTTTCAAAGCATAATTTCCTGACAAATCAAGCTGCTTCTTGGATAGAAGGAGGCACCGGTCATCAAGGGGGGGGAGGGGGTGGACGTTGGTGAGCCATTACTCTGTCACCAGAGACCTCGCACACATTTTTATTCCTTCCCACAATTATTCTTTCATTTCATATAATTATTTATACTCTGCAGTGACACATAGAAAAGCAATTTACCTAATATTTCTCTCTATAGGAGAAGGCCAAGCCATTATAAAAAAGATTTCTAACCTTCTTTATACTCCATAGTTCTTATGAAATAAGACAAGTATACTCATTTTTCACGATGTGCTTTCGTTTGAAAGTTCTTTATTACTTTTAAGATTTAGTCAATTTGTTATTTTAGCCCAGTGCCACCACAAAACATCCTTTTCAACCCCTTCCTGCAAAACCTTCTAGAAAGACATTGGGAGTTGTCTTGGAGCCATGGCCTTCGCTCACCTTCCTAACATAGGAATCCTCCTCACCATGTTTTGACAAGAGTTATTGAAAGTCTACTGGAATTTTTCTAGTTCTAGAGAACTCGGCGCCTTTGAGGATAGCTCGTTTTATTTCTGTGCATCTCTTTTGGCAGGAAAACTCATCTTTATATCATGCTGATAGCTACCTGTTTGTTTTTCCTCTTGTTTTTATCTTCTGATTCCACAATTTACTGTTTAAAGCCATTATCATCAGCACATAGCCGGTTCTCAGACACTGGAGATAACTGTAAGATCCTCACCCCTCATTTGCTCTTAGCCACAGTAAATTCTCAGGTATTCTCTGTTCTTCACATAACACAGTTTTCAGGTTTTTACTAACATGCTATGTCACTTTTCAACATTCTAGAAGAATTTTTTTTTTTTTTTGCTTCCCATGCACGCTTTTTCCAGTGTATTCTGAAATATTTTAGCAAATGTGCTGTATGCTTTGCCTCTTTTATCGTAAACACATCTACACGGAGAAGATAAATCCTTTGGTTATATAGCATCTGCTTCTCAGCCTTAATCTCTTAAGTAGCAATAAAATATTTCTCCTCCATCCTTCGGATTTCGACTCAGCTCACATGGTTTCCCCGACTTGTTTTCTAATGTATCTTATCCCTAGAGCTAAAATTTTAGAAAATATTTAATACTCAAATGAGGAATCTTCATTGCACACTCAAAGCCCAGGAGGTAGCTCATAATGGATGCCACAATGGAGCCTGGCTGGAGAGGTCGTTAAAGCTCAGAGTATAAGGTCTGGGATTCTGCCGGTGGCTTTGCAAATGACGATCGATCACTTTTCTTCATAACTACTACTACCTGATACTTAAAAAAAAAAAATGCTGTGATCTCTTACTAGTTTCTTTCTTCTTTTTCTTTTCTTTCTTTATTTTGGAGTTTTAAAAAAATCTGCAAAGGAAATATAGTGGAAATAGAATTTAAGGAACCAGAAAAAAAAAAATGGATCTGTTCCCATTGGGCAGTGCTGAGGAAAGTGGTTGCAAAGAGGATGTGTAGGTCTGAAGAGACTCCAATACTGGATGCCCCACCGTCTGCGAGAGATGAGACATTGTTTCTTAAGTTTATGGCTACAGGACACCATTCCCTATTCAGAACCCATTTTAACTGGAATAACTGTGGAAAGGCAAGCTGTAGGGGAGCGGTGGGCATGGGGACCAGAATTTGGCCAACGAAAACATGAGCCACTTTCTGGAATTACATAGGGCATTCATTAAAGAAAAACAGGTAATCCCAGAAGTGTGCGGAAAGCAAGCTGTCCTCATAATGGAATGTTATTGTTTGAACTGCAGGTATAAGCCTCTCCTGCTTCCTCTAGTACCTGAGAAAGGTTGTTAAGCCCAGGAATCAGAGTATACGTGGCTCATTCTTATGTTACAGCTTAGTTTACAAAATGTCATGTCGTATTACATATCATGTCATATTACACAAACGTCAATGTCCATGGCATTTTGACAAACATTTTCAACTTCCCCATGGTTTGGTTAAGAAAGCATTTCATTTTTTCTTCTGAAGCTGGTGCTTCCAGCCTCTTGCTGCCAGCACCACCCCCACCTTCACCTGTCCCCCTGAGGCAACCTCTTGCTGTCCCTCTGAGGCACACAGCCACAGCCCACCTCCGTTTTCCAGTTGGCATAAGAATTCTTAGAGGTTTCTTCAGCTATCGTAACATTTTCTTCTAGTGCAATTTTTCAGTGTACACTGTTACGAGAAGACTCATTCAAAAGACCTATAAGAATTCTAATTATTTGTATGTTTTACTAACAAGTTACATGGTAATTGTGAACCATTGATGACTGGCAAAGAAAACTTACTTTTGGCCATTTAAAAGTGTATCTCACTTTGATATTTATCTCATTTTACCTCTACCCAGGCACCTTGATCACAGAATAAAGCATCATCTTGATCAACCTAATAAAAAGTCACGAATAAGAAAATACAATCCTCCTTCTACCAAATGGATATTGACCAGGGGCATGGAAGGCCATGCTGATTTTAGGTTCATCTGCAAACTCCCTTGTGATTTCATAAGTGCTTTAAAAGTAGTTTTCAGATTAAATATAGGATAACTATTAGGAACACAGTCTTTGGAGTCTTACAGAACATGAATTTAAAGTCTGGATTTTCCACTTCCATTACCTAATATTATTATTGCTTAATATTATTCCTGTGCAAAATGTGACTAATAGTTATGTTCAAAACTGCATGCTGAGAATTAAATGGAAAAAAAAAAGTTTACAACTTACTTAGAAAAGAGTATAAAGTTGATAAATAGTAGGTATTATTCTTGTTATTGTTAAGTATTTATAATCTCTTAGTTGAAAATCAGTAGATTTAATCAGGAAGTTAAGTTTTCAAAATCCAGTGATATCTAAAGTAAATACTATTATTCTTGTTACTATTAAGTATTTATAATCTCTTAAGTGCAGCACCTCCATTCTTCTAGGTAAAATATAACCAGCAAAATGTTACTTGGATAATATTAACCCTAGAAATAGATAAATAAAAGCCATTAGTGCCAAGGACCTGGAGAATAACTGAATTTCAGTGACCTGTACTGCAAATGGGTACATCTGCCATTGTTTTGTTTGAATTTAAGATCAGCTTATTCCTACGTGTCAGAAAAAGGCAATTTTTTCAATGTTTGTTTTCCCAAATAGCCACCAAAACAAAGAGATGAATGAAGTCCCAGTCCTTTCACATTTGATGAAAGTATGTAAATACGTAGCAAACATTCATGAGGCTGGCACCTCATCTAGAAGGTTGAAGCTGTGGCTCTGATGAGGCTTCCCTCCTACTCCCAACCACACCACAGCATATGATGTCTGATCTATGTTGGGTGTTTCCGGGCTTTCAGACAGTGAGATTTTTAATGCATTTGGCGTGAGTCATGCATGTAAATGTCCATTTCTGCCTGTTCTGTGCCTCTGAAAGTCCAAGATCTAAACAGCAGTTTCCCAACCCCTGCTGGGCCCTCTTTGTAAAGTGCTTCGCGCCATCTAGTGTCCGATGGAGGCATAGACGTGGGACTCATGCGGAGGGAACTGGCTGACCAGCCACACTGCAGCAAGTAACCACAGCACAAGCAACAGGGTCAATTATTTATTTTACTTTAGATATCCCTGGATTTTGAAAATTTAACTTCTTGTTTAAATCCACTGATTTTCAAATAAGCCGCATAAAATTAAAGGCCAAAATACCTTTTACATTCAATTAGGGACTCAATCAAGTGCTGTTTTGCTTTTATTGCGGAGACTTTCGTTGCTGTGTTTTTATCACTTGCAGCTGTCGTTGTGTAAATACGCTTTCTCGCAATGAGGGCTTTCCTAGGATCCACTTGAAACCACAGCACGCTTGCACGCGTCTCACAGTGCCTCTGTCATTCTGTTGTCACGCCTCTATATTTTTCATTCTTCTCTTTTTTTCAGATTGTCTACAAAGCCTGGCTCTGTTCCCAGTACTTTGAAGTCACACAGTTTAACTGCAGAAAGACAATTCCTTGCAAGCAATACTGTTTGGAGGTTCAGACGAGGTGTCCATTTATATTGCCCGACAATGATGAAGTCATCTACGGAGGCCTCTCCAGTTTCATCTGTACAGGTAGGTGCCGGGTGGGAGTCTGTGCACCAGCCTCCCGTGGGTTTGCTTTCTTGTGTCATGTTTGTTTGCTTTGCCGTTTCCTTTCACTGATATAACCTTGAACATGGTAGTTTTCCGCACTTTCACTAATAGAAGTAGCCAACGCTCCCCTCAACTGCTCTGGAAATGATTCAGCTTCTGTGCCACGTGGTCTGTCTGTAAGGGAGACCACAGTTATTCACTGTGTAAAAGAAGAAATCTGATGGCAAAATATTAGCAATCATTAGATATACTTACATGTGACCTAGCGTAGGTTAGATTCTGCCTGCATTGCCTTTGAATTCCGTAAGAACAGAAGACGTGCTAAGACCAGTGAAATTATGCTTTTCAAATTAGTCAGAAGTTGATGTTCTCTTACCTATTTTCTTTTTTTTTTTAATTTTCTGAGAATTTTTATGTGATTTTATCTGTAAAAAGTATTAAGAGCTTTAAAAATATCTGCCTAAATTGTACGTGTGTGTGTGTCTATTAGAGCCACACAACAAGCCTATCCATTAAACAATATTTACTTCTTTCAGCAAATGAGTCAGACTGGACAAAACACCAATATCAGCATCCTTTTCTGGACACTTATAAGCATTACATAATTTAGACAGAATAAGATATAAAGAGCAAGAGCCTTTTTTTTTTAATAAAATGATAATTAGATGGCGAGAACAAGATCCTTTGCCAGGGTGGTGTGATAATCCGAGTTGTAGCTCTGCATTCTCTTTTTGAAATGATAATGCTATACGATGTCCCTGGCACTATGTGGCTCGAGTTGTAGCATGTTTCGTTTTCAAGTGCAAGGATAAAACACTATCGTATGCGTACATGAAAATTCTCTTCTGACATTAGACTTACCAAACTCCTCTAAAACAGAGTAACATATAAGATGCTCGAATGAGAATTTATCAAATTATTTGTGCATCACTTATTTACATATGTATTCATTAGCCACACTGTTCTAAGTGATAAGCTATCGAGAGATCGTCCACCAAAGCTCCCCATAAGAACTGAACTGGATGAGTATTTCTTTTTCTTTTTCTTTTTTTGAGATGGAGTCTTGCTCTGTCACCCAGGCTGGAGTGCAATGGTGTGATCTTGGCTCACTTTAACCTCCGCCTCCTGGGTCCAAGCGATTCTTGTGCCTCAGCCTCCTGAATAGCTGAGGTTACAGGCATGCACCACCACACCTGGCTAATTTTTGTATTTTTAGTAGAGACGGGGTTTCACCATGTTGGCCAGGCTGGTCTCCAACTCCTGACCTCAAATGATCCGCCCACTTTGGCCTCCCAAAAGTGTTGGAATTATAGGTGCGAGCCACCATGCCCGGCCTGGATTAGTATTTCTTTCTTTCTTTTTTTTTTAATTGCACTTTAAGTTCTAGGGTACATGTGCACAACGTGCAGGTTTGTTACATATGTATACATGTGCCATGTTGGTGTGCTGCACCCATTAACTCGTCATTTTAGTATTTCTTATGCTGCCCAAGCTTGTGGGAAGAACACGTGACTGAAGGTCAGGCGCCTTGGCCTTCATCCTGTTTCTATTGTACATTCTCTTGGAGATACCACCCCTTCATGAGTAAATTAGAAAGTGCAGTGGTCAAACCCGCCCCCGTGTGGATTTGCTGCAAGGATTACAGATAAGGGAGAAGGGCAAGTTATGTCTTTAACCAGCCATAGCCATTGCACACAGGAAAGTGAAATGTAGAATGATTTCACAGGCCTACATGTTATTCTACTGAATTGATGCTCAAGTCATTTTTTATGTAGCTCCTCTTTGCTGGAGGGGGAGGAGGGGTAGAAAGGAGGGAAGAGGGAAGGAAGGAATCAGGGAAGGAGGGAAGGAGGAAATCAATATTTTCTTGCTTTGAGTTTGAGACAGAATTCACCAGACACAGGCTATTAATTCATATTGAATTTTGCATAGAACATTCCACAAATAACCATGAAGATAAGGCCTTGTTTTATTGTGGGACAGTGAGGTGTCTGTGACATTAGGACTTCAGAGAAGCTATTGGATTTTTATGTACAGGTTGTATTTATGCAGTTACACTCACATTGGCTTTTGTCCTAGAGAAGAACAATAGTTTTCGAACCAAGTTCTCAAAGTAGAGAAAAAAACCAAATGAAGAGTGAGGTGTTTGTGTTTATCTTATATCTTTTTCCTACACATACCTGTATTTGTGAATCTGAAATACATGTTTGAATGTTCACCCCCTTCCTCCATACACATTCAGAATGCCAGGGTAGAATGAAATCCCTCACTTCACAACACAGGCAGAGAATCCAGTCTGCAGTTTTAATTGTTTTCGAGTTTGGTAAAGACAGCTTCTTCATAGCCATAACTACATCATTACGGAAAAGTGGCAGGAAAAAAGAGATTTTTCATCAGATCCAGAGAAAAATGGCATCTCTGTTAGAGGCCCCCTAGGATAATCTCATCACTGAACATTTGGAAACCTAAGAACAGTGGTTCTTATGTCACTTTCAGTTGGGTTAATGTTCATTTTATGTTTAAATTGCTTGAAAATATACAGGATAAATTCTGAAGTCATTTTGCCCTGAAGTTCTGTAAAACAATCTGACAGAAAAAGACAGTAATTTTCATATTGATCGTCTTTTCTAAGGTGTGACCTATGCCTCTTTGAAGAATTCTCATCCATGTTGATAACTAGCAGCCATCATTTCTCACCATCCGTTACAGGTGTCCCTTAAGAGTGCACTGCTGAGGCCAGATGCAGCGGCTCATGCCTGTAATCCCCACAATTTGGGGAGGCTGAGGTGGGAGGATTGCTTGTAGCCAGGAGTTTGAGGCCAGATTGGACAATATAGCAAGACTTTTCCTCTACAAAAAATTAAAAGTCCCCAGACACAGTTGTGTGCACTTGTAGTCCCAGCTATTTGGAAGGCAGATACAGGATTGCTTGAGCTCAGGTGCTGGAGGTTGCAGTGAGCTGTGATCCTGCCACTGTGCTCCAGCCTGGGCAACATAGCGAGACCCTACCTCAAAAGGAAAAAGAAATGAAAAAGTACACTCCTGGACCTAAGCAAGGAGATTTCTACTCCTGTCCATCACAGCTGGCTGCCCATTGCTTATAAGAGTCCCAGACATGGGCCCCAGAATGGTTTTTATCTTGGATGATGTTAGAATAGAGGACAGCTCTCAGAGGACCACTGGCTAAACTGTGGAGTGGCTTGTCATGCTTCTAAGGAGCCTAGTAATACATGCATGCATATAATTTGTTCCCAGATTTTAAGTTGCACATTTTTGGATGTCCATCTTCTACAAATGTACATGGATTTTTAAATAGTTTACATTATAAATAAGTTTGCAATTAAATGTGAGCCATCTCAGGTACCTTTATGCATTTTGCATGAAATGTCTTCTGTACCCAGGAAGGACCAGAGTAAACACAGAAGAGAACTGGGAGTCTTTTTTCTAGTTTCCCAGTTGGCTGCTGATAACCTAAGGCCACCTGGATGGCCTTAGGTTGGATGGTGAGCTCATAGCAACTTCACATGTTCACAGGTAGTTCTGTTGGATGTCCTCCTCATTGAGTTAGGCACAGTGATGATCGCTAAACACAGTTCCGTCAAAAAGAATTCACCAAGTAACTTGACCTTCATCTTGCCTCCAGCAACTTTTCTTTTTGAAAAAAATCATAAAGCATTTGATTTCCACTCTAGATGTTAAAAGTGCAATCATTTCTCACTAAGAATTAAAGGAATAGGTGGAGTTTCCTTCAAATTCAACAAATTTAATTATAATGGTTTTCCTATTTGAACTGCATCCAATTCACAGCTTCCAGAAGGATAGAGAATTCCCTCTAGGATGTTGAGGATTCTTCACTTAATTTTCTTATTGACCTCAAAAAAAGTATTCTGTAAGCACATAACTGCATATGGTCTGATGACAGACACTATCCATGTGAGCATCAGTTTTTTTCTAGGTGCTTCTCCTTAGTGGCAAACCAGTGGCGTGGTGATTCCTTTTCTTGGAGTCCTCTGCACCCAGAATCTTAGAGGACCTCGAGTTCTTCCTGTCATTGTCTTATTGGCTATATACTGATACCTAGGATTCCTATTATTCACAAAAAAGGGAATATCAGCCCTTGGAATGGTGAACAATTTCTGTAAATGATCAGGAGGTTTTTTACCATTTTGGTCACACGTATTAAATTTAGTATCTCGTGCATCATTTCTTCATGGTGTTCACATCACCATGTACCAAATTAGAAAGTTTTAAATGTATATTTTTTTGATCATCTGCTACTTTGTGTACCTATGATCCTTCAGTAACCCAGGAACTTCCTTTAAAAAATGAAATATCTGAGAATGCATGTCCATTACTATAGAATGCTTTTGATTGAGGATGTTACGGAAGGTCATGACCAAATGTTCTAACCACGGATCTTGATGACAAGCGCATCCCCGTGCATGTGTTTAATTCCAATTCTGTCTTAGGAGATAAAAGGAAAGACACTTTGCCTGAGCTTGCTCTTGATTTTTTTTTTTTCTGTTAAAGAATAAAACTGACACGTGACTAAAGAAATGTTTTAAAAATTAATTGGAAAAATTCTGAGGTGCTGTCGGGTGAAACATGTCATTTAATGTTAGGCATTATTGAGCTAAAATTTGTCAAGGTGGGTTCTGTTGGGTTTGCAAGCTCAGTTCGCATAATGCACTGCTGTTTTAGAAACTCAGTTGCTTCATCTTTAAAGTGAGGGGGTGGAAGTCGTTTTTGGATTCTACGATGTCAGCCCGTCATTGTGGTAATTACGTGGGCTTCCCTCTCCACACTCCCTCGCCTCATTCCAGAGTCCCCTGGAGAAATCCTTGATTGCTTACCTGTAACAGTGAACCAAGCTGCGGAAAACAGAGGCAGCGGAGGAGCACAGGCTGAGGGTGCTATGGTAACAAACATTAAGAAAATTACCATTTGATTGACAGATAAAATAGACCAGCCATGATTTGCTGCTCCCTTGCACAGGGAAATTACTGAAGGAATGAAAGTAAAAGTTGGTCTGCTGGGGGTTACTGACAATGGAGATAAAACATATTTTAAGACTTCTATGTAAATTCTGCATTCCATTTTTTTTCTTTTTCTTTCTTTTTGAGCTGTGACAGGAATAAGGTTATGTTTCTGTCTCTGGGGAAAATACTGTGGGCTGCTGTTTTTCCTTACTTGACAGGCGGTTGAGGCTGCAATGGGAGGTGGGCGCCCCCTGGTGGCGACTCTGCGCGCCTGCAGAGTGTCTGAGAGGACGTTCACTGCCTGCAGGGAATGGAAGGGAACGACCCGAGGGGAGGAAATGCGTTGATCTGCATATGGATCACATTCGAAGGAATTTTTTTTAATGTTTGGCATCTCACGGTTTACTTGTGAGTGAGTTCACAACTGTGAAAGAAAAAACATTTGCAAAAATCCAGTCCTCACATGACCAGTGAGTTGAGAAAGATTTTTAAAAGACAAAAAGATGTTCTCATGAGAGGAAAATTTCAGTAGGAAGAAAAATCTACTTCTGTAGATTTTAATTTGAACATTTATGCCATTTCAATTTATTTATTTTCCCCTATGTATACATATGTTCATTTAATTTTTTAAAATCAGGGGTTTTTTTCTTTGAAAACAGAATAATAAAAAGACCACTGTAGTATAGCATCATTTAATATCATACGAAATATTTTAATCAATATATCAAAGTTTAAGGCAAAAACGTGACAGGAGATGGTATGCCCAGAATAAAAATTTAAAAATATGAGAGTAGATTATAAAACCAAGTAACATGTAATAACTTCATATGTTCATGACATCTTCTTCCATTAAAACATTGTACTATTTCAGGTTTATTTCAGTTAATATCTTTAGGTTTGAGTTCAGATCATTCCTACTTAAGATTGCTTTTTCTGAATTCTATATTCATAAAGATCCCAGCAGGTCAAGTTTGTCTTTGGCAAGAGAATGTATGTAGGGAATTGAGGAGAAATTGGGATGTCTGATGAATTCTGCCAGTAGCTCTGAATTTTGGAAAATTGCCCCCACTCTAAGGTCCCATTGCCTCACCTCCACAAGTGGCTAACAGTACTGAGCCCAGTGCCAGAACACTCAGTGCCCAGGGCTGCCGAAAGCAGAGTCCCGAGCTAGATGGGACCCCCTGTAGTCCAGCCTGGTGGTGCTTGCGGAGTGGCAGGTGCAGCTGCAGAGGAGAATGAGGTTTTATTCTTGTCTGTGTGGGGAGAGGAAGACACCTGCCTCCAGCTCACCTTCGTGACGCTTGTTGAAGAGCAGGGAGAGCTTGTGGGCGCCCCCCTCTGACTCCAGCTCACCTAGGTGACGCTTGTAAGAGAGCAGGGAGAACTTGTGGGCGGCCTCCTCTGACTCCAGTTCACCTGGGTGACGCTTGTTGGAGAGCAGGGAGAACTTGTGGGCACCCCCCTCTGCCTCCAGTTCACCTGGGTGACGCTTGTAAGAGAGCAGGGAGAACTCGTGGGTGGCCCCCTCTGCCTCCAGGCATGCTGACAACTGGGCAGGCCCTGCATGCGCTTGCTCACCTCGACAGCCTTTGGGGAAATTCTAACGTAGTTCAAGTTATCCTTCTGCTTCTCATCACTATACCTTGCCTGGTCTAAGAGCAGACATGAAATGCATCAGACCAGGGAGAGTGGAGAAAACCAAACCAGGAGCACTTGCAGGAACAGGAGTTCAATCAGCCCTGAGAAGCATCTGTGCTTCAGTGGTGGGTCCTGAGCCAGCTGCCCCAGGGAACCACTGAGGGCCTAGCTGAGCCATGTCAGGGCCCATCACTACGTCAGGGGGTACCGTGGGGGACAGACCACAGTGCCTGACGGCTGTCCTTTTTGATGCCATCAAGGAAGATTTAGTGACTTCTGCCCATACTCACTCGTTAACCTTGCGCGGAAGTGATGCTGTGTCTGGCAAATACGTTCAGGCCCTCTGCACCCTCTGGAAGGAAAGTCACCCTTTGCTCAAGCCAGACTATGCGCGCTGCCCTCAGAGAGGCAGTGCCAGTGCCCGCACTGCTGAGCAGCTGAGTCTCTTCTTAGATGGAAGCTGAATCAAAACATGTAGTGATCTCCTCTACAGCAAGGAGGTGATAACACACACCCGTGACAAAGCTTTCCCTGCATTCAGCGTGAGTGAGTGAACTTAGAACTACTGACCACACAGTGGCTGTCAAAGCTGGAAGCTAAAGGAAAGTCTGAATTCTGGAATGTCAGTATAGGAAGAATATGGCCAAGTGAGATTTCCCAGAACAGGTGAAATCTTATTCAATGAGAGTGTTTACCCATTCTGTCTACAAGTCAGTCATCTTTGTGAAGAATTTATGCCCACTTGGCAGCTGTTCTGGATACTGGACCACTTTGAACAATGACATTATCCTACGTGATTATAGATTGAGTCAATCTTAGACAAACCAGAATTACTGAAGTCATCTAGTCTGATGCCTTGAGGATTAACCACTCCCTCAAAACAAGCAATTGCAGAAACAAGAATAGCTCCACATTTCCTGGCTTTTAGTCCAGCATTTGTAGTGGAACAGGAAACGACCTGCCAGCCCATCCTGAAATTCTTGTGTAAGCAATTGTTTCCTTGCTATGCACAGCTGGAAAAAGTCAGTCAGTAGGTTAAGGAAGGTGGTCGCGCCCACAGCCTGCTGTCTTTGCAATGCAAATCTCATTGTTCAAACATGTCCTGATTTCTCAACATCACACATCACATTAAAAATGGATATTACAAGCATTTTGGAACATAGACATTCTTCTGGTTAAATAAAGAAAAGAAGACTGGGTCATTATTCTCAGGGAAATTTTCTGCTAAGATGGCTCATTTTGTCAGACTGGTGAGTGAGATTCTTAGGATGCATATACACACACAAATAAATTAGTGTAAAGGGTAAGAACAGAGAACTAAAGTTTCTAAAATGTCTGTGTGAATATTATGAATGCAAATCACCTTATCCTTGTGTTATAGATATTTTACAATATATCTATACCACATCAACATATATTTATATAATTTATACGTAATTCAAATATCCAATTTATATATAGATACAATTAAAATAGCCAAATTTCCAGGTAATGTAGGTAATTAAAATAAAAAATACCTTAGGTTTAAAAATTGAAGACCGATTTGTAAGGAGAACTTTAAAATTAGCTTTAAAGTTAATTCCAAATAAAACAAAAAAGAGACAGTGAATTTAATTTAGGCATAGCAGCACTGATGGAGTAAATGTGTAAATTCTCCAAGAAGAAAACTTGAAAATAAAAAGTTCATTTAGGAATAAAACCTCTAGAATGCTATTTTAAGATGGTGGTTCTCCGGTTATTATGTTATTGTTTGACACTACTGGATCAGTCCTAAATATGGTATGTTGTACCTTTATTGACCAATTTATGGGATCAAAAGAGTGACAAACCCAGGCATAGAGAGTCTGAAAATGCCGACCTCAACACCAAAATCCACTCCTGCCAGAAAGTAAGGCTCGTGGTAACCTTCACTACAATCTCCTCCTTTATGGAATACGTCATTGCCTGAGGAAGTCGGGGAGATGCTTTTTTGGGCTTGTGTTAGGGACATTTGCTGTGTTTTAGTCTTTTTGTGTGTGTAAGTGGGCTGAGAAAACCCAAGGAAGTCCACCTTCAAATACGCAGGAACAAACATTGCAAGGGAAATGAAAATAATTTCAATCACAAGGGAAATAATTGTCCCAAGATAGGATCTGTTTCTCACTGCAGAGTAAATTCTTCTTGCAGAGGTAATTTTTTTATTTATGTTATTTATTTATTTATTTTTTTGAGACAGCATCTCGCTCTGTCTCCCAGGCTGGAGTGCAGTGGCAGTGGTGCAGTCTCGGCTCACTGCAACCTCCGCCTCCCGGGTTCAAGCAATTCTCCTGCCTCAGCCTCCCAAGTAGTTGGGACTGCAAATGCGTGCCACCACGTCCAGCTGGTTTTTGGTATTTTTCATAGAGACAGGGTTTCACCGTGTTAGCCAGGCTGGTCTCGATCTCCTGACCTCATAACCCACCCACCTCGACCTCCCCAGAGGTAATTTTAAGATGTAGCATTCCACTGTGAACTGTGAAGAGCCAGAGAAACTTCCTTCTAATCTCTTCCAAGGCCTATGATATGTGCATATACGTTGAGAGATATCTATCAACTTATCAACTTATAGATAGATAGATAGATAGATAGATAGATAGATAGATAGATAGATAGATAATCAACATATATGCACATATCATAGACCTTGGAAGAGATCATGTGGAAAGGCCAGTTTTCGAGAACTGGAGATAAAAGCCAAAATAGTTCTCGATCGCCGTCTCTTCATTGCAGTGCCATGTCTGCCGGTGTAAATAGGCAATTTCACTGGATGAACGTTCATTTTCACAGCTCCCAGGCCCTTAAGGTTCAACTTCAGAGTTACGTCTGATGCCACCAATGAGTAGGAACAGGTCCTGCGGTCACACTGAAGTCACTGGGACTACAGCAGTTGATATTACATACTTTTGAAATATTTAAATAAGGTGTGTTTACTTATGTTTGAATTGATAAGTGCTGCTCATGACACGACATCCAAAAGACACAAAACAGGCAAGATCAAGTCACCTCCCGCAGCCAACTGGTGACTGATGTCGTGGGTTACAGATTTATTGTCGTTTATTTACTCAGTTCCTGACTAATGGCCATGTGGGTTATTCCTAGCCATCTGTTATTAAATGCAGTTCTACAAGGCATATTTTTGTTGCTGTATCATTTACCACAGCCTGTGAATTTTACTGTAAAATAACTGTATACCAAGAAGTAGAGATGGATGAAAGAGTCTGCGCATTCATCGTGTCGGAGATGCTTGCCATGCAACCTGTTATTGGCACAGATCGTGTCCCTCACTCGATGTCCTAATTCCCTTAGGGGAGTCTCCAAGCTCCTTAACCTGACTTGATTTGACCTGTTTCCCACTGCCGCCCAACCTCATTCATCATCACTTCCTCTTTGGGACCTAACACCCCAAATACAGCCACCCAGCATGTGAAGCCCCACTGCCTGGGATGCCCATGCGTCAAAGCTTCCTCTGACTAATCCTGAAGCCACTGTGGCTCCCAGGAGGAGGCTCTCGCTGACCCTCAAGGGGGAGTTTGGAGTAAGTGTGCCCAGAGCACCCTGTGCTTCTGCTGCTGTGGTGCTCACTGGGCTGCATTTTAGTCACAGGCCACTTACCTTAACCCAACTCCTCGTTTCGGTGAGTTGGGTTAAGGTAAGAACTTATGTCCTCTGGTGTGTCCACAGGACACCAAAAAAGTGCCAGACACATTGTTTGTGTTCAGTAAGCAAACATTGGATGAGTTCATTAATGAGTGGCAACTCCGTCCTTTGAGCAAGAAGAACCTCTGTGGTGAGAGGTGTCACTCAGGACAAGCAGCGAGGGGCAGCCATGCTCTGCACAGCCTGCAATGCTCCTGCCCACGGGCACCTGTGGCAGTGTGTGAAAGAGCAAGGGAGCTGATGGTTGGATGCACTGTAACAAAGTGTCCTCCGTTGGGAGTCAGAAGCACCTCAGTATTTCATGTCAAAGCTGCCTTTTGTCCTTGTGTCCCACCCTCCTGTCAACGCAGTATAGAGGCTCCGGCTGAATGGAGTTCACACTGCCGCCACACAACTCCATTACCTGGAACACTGGAACTTAAAGGCTGAAAAGTGATGTGGTGTCTAAGCTTATGGAATTTACATTTTGAATGGTTTTTTTTTTTTTTTATACTTTAAGTTCTAGGGTACATGTGCATAATGTGCAGGTTTGTTACATATGTATACTTGTGCCATGTTGGTGTGCTGCACCCATCAACTTGTCAGCACCCATCAACTCGTCATTTACATCAGGTATACCTCCCAATGCAATCCCTCCTCCCTCCCCCCTCCCCGTGATAGGCCCGGTGTGTGATGTTCCCCTTCCCGAGTCCAAGTCATCTCATTGTTCAGTTCCCACCTATGAGTGAGAATATGCAGTGTTTGGTTTTCTGTTCTTGTGATAGTTTGCTGAGAATGATGGTTTCCAGCTGCATCCATGTCCCTACAAAGGACACAAACTCATCCTTTTTTATGGCTGCGTAGTATTCCATGGTGTATATGTGCCACGTTTTCTTAATCCAGTCTGTCACTGATGGACATTTGGGTTTATTCCAAGTCTTTGCTATTGTGAATAGTGCCGCAATAAACATACGTGTGCATGTGTCTTGCTAGCAGCATGATTTACAATCCTTTGGGTATATACCCAGTAATGGGATGGCTGGGTCATATGGTACTTCTAGTTCTAGATCCTTGAGGAATCGCCATACTGTTTTCCATAATGGTTGAACTAGTTTACAATCCCACCAACAGTGTAAAAGTGTTCCTATTTCTCCACATCCTCTCCGGCACCCATTGTTTCCTGACTTTTTAATGATTGCCATTCTAACTGGTGTGAGATGGTGTCTCATTGTGGTTTTGATTTGCATTTCTCTGATGGCCAGTGATGATGAGCATTTTTTCATGTGTCTGTTGGCTGTATGAATGTCTTCTTCTGAGGAATGTCTTCTTTTGGGAAATGTCTGTTCATATCCTTTGCCCACTTTTTGATGGGGTTGTTTGTTTTTTTCTTGTAAATTTGTTTGAGTTCTTTGTAGGTTCTGGATATTAGCCCTTTGTCAGATGAGTAGATTGCAAAAATGTTCTCCCATTCTGTAGGTTGCCTGTTTACTCTGATGGTAGTTTCTTTTGCTGTGCAGAAGCTCTTTAGTTTAACTAGATCCCATTTGTCAATTTTGGCTTTTGTTGCCATTGCTTTTGGTGTTTTAGACATGAAGTCTTTGCCCATGCCTATGTCCTGAATGGTATTACCTAGGTTTTCTTCTAGGGTTTTTATGGTATTAGGTCTAACATTTAAGTGTCTAATCCATCTTGAATTAATTTTCGTATAAGGAGTAAGGAAAGGATCCAGTTTCAGCTTTCTACTTATGGCTAGCCAATTTTCCCAGCACCATTTATTAAATAGGGAATCCTTTCTCCATTATCTTGTTTTTGTCAGGTTTGTCAAAGATCAGATGGCTGTAGATGTGTGGTATTATTTCTGAGGACTCTGTTCTGTTCCATTGGTCTATATCTCTGTTTTGGTACCAGTACCATGCTGTTTTGGTTACTATAGCCTTGTAGTATAGTTTGAAGTCAGGTAGTGTGATGCCTCCAGCTTTGTTCTTTTGACTTAGGATTGTCTTGGAGATGCGGGCTCTTTTTTGGTTCCATATGAACTTTAAAGCAGTTTTTTCCAATTCTGTGAAGAAACTCATTGGTAGCTTGATGGGGATGGCATTGAATCTATCAATTACCTTGGGCAGTATGGCCATTTTCACGATATTGATTCTTCCTATCCATGAGCATGGTATGTTCTTCCATTTGTTTGTGTCCTCTTTTATTTCACTGAGCAGTGGTTTGTAGTTCTCCTTGAAGAGGTCCTTTACATCCCTTGTAAGTTGGATTCCTAGGTATTTTATTCTCTTTGAAGCAATTGTGAATGGAAGTTCATTCATGATTTGGCTCTCTGTTTGTCTGTTACTGGTGTATAAGAATGCTTGTGATTTTTGCACATTAATTTTGTATCCTGAGACTTTGCTGAAGTTTCTAATCAGCTTAAGGAGATTTTGGGCTGAGACAATGGGGTTTTCTAAATATCGAATCATGTCATCTGCAACCAGGGACAATTTGACTTCTTCTTTTCCTAACTGAATACCCTTTATTTCTTTCTCTTGTCTGATTGCCCTAGCCAGAACTTCCAACACTATGTTGAATAGGAGTGGTGAGAGAGGGCATCCCTGTCTTGTGCCAGGTTTCAAAGGGAATTTTTCCAGTTTTTGCACATTCAGTATGATATTGGCTGTGGGTTTGTCATAAATAGCTCTTATTATTTTGAGATACGTTCCATCAATACCAAATTTATTGAGCGTTTTTAGCATGAAGGGCTATTGAATTTTGTCAAAGGCCTTTTCTGCATCTATTGAGATAATCATGTGGTTTTTGTCTTTGGTTCTGTTTATATGCTGGATTACATTGATTGATTTGTGTATGTTGAACCAGCCTTGCATCCCAGGGATGAAGCCCACTTGATCATGGTGGATAAGCTTTTTGATGTGCTGCTGGATCCAGTTTGTCAGTGTTTTATTGTGGATTTTTGCATCGATGTTCATCAGGGATATTGGTCTAAAATTCTCTTTTTTTGTTGTGTCTCTGCCAGGCTTTGGTATCAGGGTGATGTTGGCCTCATAAAATGAGTTAGGGAGGATTCCCTCTTTTTCTATTGATTGGAATAGTTTCAGAAGGAATGGCACCAACTCCTGCTTGTACCTCTGGTAGAATTCAGCTGTGAATCCATCTGGTCCTGGACTTTTTTTGGTTGGTAGGCTATTAATTATTGCCTCAATTTCAGAGCCTGCTATTGGTCTATTCAAGGATTCAGCTTCTTCCTGGTTTATTCTTGGGAGAGTGTAAGTGTCCAGGAAATTATCCATTTCTTCTAGATTTTCTAGTTTATTTGCGTAGAGGTGTTTATACTATCTCTGCTGGTAGTCTGTATTTCTGTGGGGTCAGTGGTGATATCCCCTTTATCATTTTTTATTGCGTCTATTTGATTCTTCTCTCTTTTCTTCTTTATTAGTCTTGCTAGCGGTCTGTCAATTTTGTTGATCTTTTCAAAAAACCAACTCCTGGATTCATTGATTTTTTGGAGGGATTTTTGTGTCTCTATCTCCTTCAGGTCTGTTCTGATCTTAGTTATTTCTTGCCTTCTGCTAGCTTTTGAATGTGTTTGCTCTTGCTTCTCTAGTTCTTTTAATTGTGATGTTCGGGTGTCAATTTTAGATCTTTCCAGCTTTCTCTTGTGGATATTTAGTGCTATAAATTTCCCTCTATACACTGCTTTAAATGTGTCCCAGAGATTCTGGTATGTTGTATCTTTGTTCTCATTGGTTTCAAAGAACATCTTTATGTCTGCCTTCATTTCGTTATGTACCCAGCAGTCATTCAGGAGCAAGGTATTCAGTTTCCATGTAGTTGAGCAGTTTTGATTGATTTTCTTAGTCCTGAGTTCTAGTTTGATTGCACTGTGGTCTGAGAGACAGTTTGTTATAATTTCTGTTCTTATACATTTGCTGAGGAGTGCTTTACTTCCAATTCTGTGGTCAATTTTGGACTAAGTGTGATGTGGTGCTGAGAAGAATGTATATTCTGTTGATTTGGGGTGGAGAGTTCTGTAGATGTCTATTAGGTCTGTTTGCTGCAGAGATGAGTTCAATTCCTGGATATCCTTGTTAACTTTCTGTCTCACTGATCTGTCTAATGTTGACAGTGGGGTGTTGAAGTCTCCCATTATTATTGTATGGGAGTCTAAGTCTCTTTGTAAGTCTCTAAGGACTTGCTTTATGAATCTGGGTGCTCCTGTATTGGGTGCATATATATTTAGGATCGTTAGCTCTTCCTGTTGAATTGATCCCTTTACCATTATGTAATGGCCTTCTTTGTCTCTTTTGATCTTTGATGGTTGAAAGTCTGTTTTATCAGAGACTAGTATTGCAACCCCTGCTTTTTTTTGTTCTCCATTTGCTTGGTAGATCTTCCTCCATCCCTTTATTTTGAGCCTATGTATGTCTCTGCATGTGATATGGGTCTCCTGAATACAACAGACTGATGGGTCTTGACTCTTTATCCAGTTTGCCAGTCTGTGTCTTTAAATTGGACCATTTAGTCCATTTACATTTAAGGTTAATATTGTTATATGTGAACTTGATCCTGCCATTATGATATTAACTGGTTATTTTGCTCGTTAGTTGATGCAGTTTCTTCCTAGCCTCGATGGTCTTTACATTTTGACATGTTTTTGCAATGGCTGGTACTGGTTTTCCTTTCCATGTTTAGTGCTTCCTTCAGGGTCTCTTGTAAGGCAGGCCTAGTGGTGACAAAATCTCTCAGCATTTGCTTATCTGTAAAGGATTTTATTTCTCCTTCACTTATGAAACTTAGTTTGGCTGGATATGAAATTCTGGGTTGAAAATTCTTTTCTTTAAGAATGTTGAATATTGGCCCCCACTCTCTTCTGGCTTGGAGAGTTTCTGCCGAGAGATGTGCTGTTAGTCTGATGGGCTTCCCTTTGTGGGTAACCCGACCTTTCTCTGTGGCTGCCCTTAAGATGTTTTCCTTCATTTCAACTTTGGTGAATCTGGCAATTATGTGTCTTGGAGTTGCTCTTCTCGAGGAGTATCTTTGTGGCGTTGTCTGTATTTCCTGAATTTGAATTTTGGCCTGCCCTACTAGGTAGGGGAAGTTCTCCTGGATGATATCCTGAAGAGTGTTTTCCAACTTGGTTCCATTTTCCCCCTCACTTTCAGGCACCCCAATCAGACGTAGATTTGGTCTTGTTACATAATCCCATACTTCTTGCAGGCTTTGTTCATTTCTTTTTCTTCTTTTTTCTTTAGATTTCTCTTCTCACTTCACTTCATTCATTTGATCCTCAATCGCTGCTACTCTTTCTTCCAGTTGATCGAGTCGGTTACTGAAGCTTGTGCATTTGTCACGTATTTCTCGTGTCATGGTTTTCATCTCTGTCAGTTCATTTATGGCCTTCTCTGCATTAATTATTCTAGTTATCAATTCTTCCACTCTTTTTTCAAGATTTTTAGTTTCTTTTCGCTGGGTATGGAATTCCTCCTTTAGCTCTGAGAAGTTTGATGGACTGAAGCCTTCTTCTCTCATCTCGTCAAAGACATTCTCCGTCCAGCTTTGATCCATTGCTGGCAATGAGCTGCGTTCCTTTGTAGGGGGAGATGCGCTCTGATTTTTTGAATTTCCAGCTTTTCTGCCCTGCTTTTTCCCCATCTTTGTGGTTTTATCTGCCTCTGGTCTTTGATGATGGTGACGTACTGATGGGGTTTTGGTGTGGGTGTCATTCCTGTTTGTTAGCTTTCCTTCTAACAGTCAGGACCCTCAGCTGTAGGTCTGTTGGAGATTGCTTGAGGTCCACTCCAGACCCTTTTGCCTGGGTATCAGCAGCAGAGGCTGCAGAAGATAGAATATTGCTGAACAGCAAGTGTACCTGTCTGATTCTTGCTTTGGAAGCTTCCTCTCAGGGGTGTACTCCACCATGTGAGGTGTGGGGTGTCGGTCTGCCCCTAGTGGGGGATGTCTCCCAGTTAGGCTACTCAGGGATCAGGGACCCACTTGAGCAGGCAGTCTGTCCGTTCTCTTATCTCAACCTCCATGTTGGGAGATCCACTGCTCTCTTCAAAGCTGTCAGACAGAGTTGTTTGCGTCTACCGAGGTTTCTGCTGCTTGTTGTTGTTGTTGAGCTGTGCCCTGTCCCCAGAGGTGGAGTCTACAGAGACAGGCAGGCCTCCTTGAGCTGCTGTGAGCTCCACCCAGTTCGAGCTTCCCATCAGCTTTACCTACTTAAGCCTCAGCAATGGCAGGCGCCCCTCCCCCAGTCTCGCTGCTGCCTTGCCGTTAGATTGCAGACTGCTGTGCTAGCAATGAGGGAGGCTCCGTGGGCATGGGACCCTCCTGGCCAGGTGTACGATATAACCTCCTGGTGTGCCCTTTGCTAAGACCCTTGGTAAAGCACAGTATTAGGGTGGGATTACCCGATTTTCCACGTGTTGTGTATCTCAGTTCCCCTGGCTAGGAAAAGGGATTCCCTTCCCCCTTGTGCTTCCCAGGTGAGGCAATGCCTCACCCTGCTTCAGCTCTTGCTGGTCGGGCTGCAGCAGGTGACCAGCACTGATTGTCCGGCACTCCCTAGTGAGATGATCCCAGTACCTCAGTTGAAAATGCAGAAATCACCTGTCTTCTGTGTCGCTCGCGCTGGGAGCTGGAGACTGGAGCTGTTCTTATTCGGCCATCTTGCTCTGCCCTACATTTTGTATGGTTACCCCAAATTCGGTGTCATGTGTTCAATTGTGTCCCCTGCTCTCCAAATTCAGATATTGACATCCTAACCCCCGGCACCCCAGAATGTGACCACATATGGAAATAACTTGGTTATGGAGCTCATCAAGTTAAAATGGGTCATTAGGATAAGCTCTAGTCCAATGTGATTAGTGTATGTGTTAGGCCACTAGGGCTGCCCTGACAAAAGACCACATGCTACAGGGCTTCAGCAACAGAAATGAATTTTCTCGGCCTTCTGAAGACTCGAAGTCTGAGATCAAGGTTTTGTTTCTTCTGAGGCCTCTCTCCTTGGCCTGTAGACACTGCCTTCTTGCTGTGTCTTCACACGGTCTTACCTCCATGCCAGCACATCTTTGAGGTCTCTGCGTGTCCAAACTTCCTGTGTCCAATAAAGACATCTGTCCTACTGAATTAGGACCCACCCTAAAAGCCTCATGGCACCCCTATGAAGGCCCTATCTTGAAATACATTCACACGTCAGAGAACTGGGAGTTAGGGGCTCAACAGGTACATTTCTGGAGTATGCAGTTCTTCCCGTAACAGCATACTTATAAAAAGGGGAAATTCGGATACAGACACAGAGAGAGAAAACAGTGGGAATAGACGTAGGAAGATGATGATCATCTACAAGCCAAGAAGAAAGGCCCATACCAGAGCGTTCCTGAAAACCCCCAGACACAGCCAAACCTGCCAACACATTGATTTTGGACATGTAGCCCCAGAAATGAGAGAAGCTGAAATGTGTTGTTTAAGCCCCGTAGTATGTGGGACTTTGTGATGACACCCCGAGCAGAGGAATACACTGAGCAATGCCTTGAAGTTTTGGAATAAAACAGATATATTCAACGTTATTTGTTCAAGCAAAGAACAAATTCTAACTCTTATGTGAAGACAAATTCTGCATGCTTCAGAAGTTCTGGAGGATTAGAGGACAGGAAGCAATAAAAAGGAATTATAAAGGCATCGAGGGAGCTCAGCCAGCAGGATTTAGAGGATGATAATTATGCAGAGGGAGTAGTAATGAAGAAAGGGTATTAACATTGCAGATAGTCTTTAATTGTAAAGTAAAATTATTTTTGTAAATTTTATGAATCTCCTTTTGAAGGCATTCAGAAGCACAGTCAATTTGCAATGCTGCTGTGTGTGCTATGTCCCATTAATCATGGTTTAATAATTGGAAGACTTTAGACCTAAATCTGAAAACCCATCATCTCAGGAAACTGCAGTTAGGAAATTTTTCCTGTGAAAAAATCAAGCCACTCTCTGTAGTTTCTGCTCAATATTGCTGAAAATCCAACACTGCACTAAAAAATGAAACCTATTTAAAAAGAAAAAAAAAAAGAGAAAAATCTCAACACTAGCGGGATAAACTTTCTATCTCTAGAAAAGTTTTCTTCCGTTTGAAAGTATTTTGTTCTGTCATTCCCAGCCTGATTTTATGGGTTCATATTTAAGGTTTTGAGAGGAAATATAGACTAATACTTTTATATAACTGTTTTGTTTAATTTCTGGACAGCTTTCAAATTCTCAGCCTTAATCCTTACCAGAAAAATTGGTTTCTATCTCCCTTCATTTCCATCATTATTTCCACAAAGGGATGAATAACATTTTAAAGGACAGAAAAATTTCCATGAGGAAACTTCAAATTTATTAAAAAATCATGAGCTCCATCAATTTGCACACACACAAAAGCAAGTGTGGACAAACGATTAAAGAAATTCCACACGTAAAATCACAGAGCTGTAGAGCTGGGAGGGGCCAAGCTGCTGTCCCACTCCAGCAGGTGAGTGCCCTGTTATTTACTGTGGACTGCTGACCTCAGCCTGAAGGGAGAACGCAGAAACGAGAGTGGATGCAGTGAACAGCTAGGAACATCAGACACGTGTGCAGAAGCAGGCAGGGACTTTCTTGGTCATATTTGTCTAATATGGTAGCTCAACAATTAAATTTAGTAAATAAATTTGAAGAATAGAGAAATAGAGTAGCTTGCCCAAGTTCACAGGAAAAGCCGGCACATCTGACTTCCTACTTAGCTTGGTCCATTACTTTTTTATGCTCTTTTAAAAAAATAAATAATATACCTTAAATATGCAAAATAACATTTAAGATATATAATATGATGTTATAAGATACACTGTCTTGGTCCATTTTATGTTGCTATGACAGAATACCCAAGACTAGGTAATGTATAAAGAAAAGATTTATTTCTGACTGTTTTGGAGGCTGGGAAGTCCAAGGTTGAGTGACAGCTCTAATGAGGACCTTCCAGCTGTGTTGTAGTGCGGTGGAGGGCATCATTTGGCAAAAGCACAAGAGCATGCCCGCCGGCTCAGGCATCTCTTTCTCTTCTTATAAAGCTACAGGTTCTACCATCAGGCCCCACTCTGATGACCTTATGTGATCCTAAGTCCCTTCCAAAGGCCCCACCTCCGATCAACATATAAATTTGAGGATTAAGTTTCCAACACTTGAGATTCGGGGGACACATTCAAACCATAGCAAACATATATATAGGAAAATGGTTAATAGTGGAACATATTTATCATGTCTGTCCTCTCACTTGGTTACCCTTCCCCAACCCCTGTGGCAAGAGCAGCTCTAATTTACTCATTTAGCAAAAATCCTGAATACAATATGCTATTATTAGTCCTCATGTTCTACATTAGATCCTTCAACCTATTCATCCTGTATATTTGCTACTTTGCATCCTTTGACCTACGTCTCCCCATCTCCCCCACCATGGACACCACTGTTTTATTATCTCTATTTGAGCTTTTTTGGTTTTTTAGATTCCACATATAAGTACGATCATATAATATTTTTCTTTCTGTGTCTGGCTTATTTCACTTAACATAATGTCCTCTAGGTTCATCCACATTGTGGCAAGTGGCAGGATCTCTATCTTTGTTAAGGCTGAAAAATATTCTATGTTCTATGCATATATATCAGTTTATTTTTCCATTTGTCCATTGATGAACACTTTGCTTCTACATTTTGGGTGTTGAGAATGCTTTTTCTTTTCACCTGAACTTTATTTTGTAATTGGAGTAGCTTTCTCATTACTAGCTTGATTCCAGGTACAGGATTACCCTGCTTTTTTTTAACTTTCATTTTAAGTTCAGGGGTACATGTGTGGGTTTGTTATATAGGCACATTTATGTCATGGGGGTTTGTTGTACAGATTATTTCATCACCCAGGCATTAAGCCTAGTCCCATTAGTTGTTTTTCCTGATCCTCTCCCTTCTTCTACCCTCCACCCTCCACAAGACACCAGTGTGTGTTGTTCCCCTCTGTGTCCATGTGTTCTCATAAGTGTGAACACGCAGTATGTGGTTTTCTGTTCCTGTATTAGTTTACTAAAGATAATGGCCTCCAGCTCCATCGATTCCTCTGCAAAGGATATAATCTTGTTCTTTTTTATGGCTGCATACTATTCCATAGTGTATATGTACCACATTTTCTTCATCTAGTCCACCATTGATGATTTCCTGCTTTTATTATAAAATATTTTGCTAGACTTGCTGTTCTAGGGAGACATTGTAAGAATAAATGTGGTGAATTTGTGTAAGTCTATATTCTTTCTCTTTTATATTATTTTTCCTACTAAGAAATATATTCTGCTTTCTTCTGAGGATTTTCTCTTGAAATTTACTCATTCAACAAACATTTGCTAAGAACCGATTGTATTAGTTTTCTATTACTGCCTTAACAAATTGCCACAAACTCATTTGGTTCATAAGCTAAGAAATGCATATTCATCTGCAGAAGTAGGCAAATTAAACAGATGCTAACCTGCAGGCTTTATACATAAGTATTAAGAAAGTATAGAGGAGGCAGGGAGCAACTTTGGAAGTAAGTATAGAGAGTGTTGTTATCACAAACTTACAGATGTGAAAAGGCGATACAGAGAAATGAAATTTCCTTGAGTTTAAACAGCTTATTTTTCAAAGGAAGAATGAAAGCTTCTGGGCTCCCTTGTGTATGTTCTGATCACTGCTATTACAACTGTAACTAGCATTATTACTAGCCACTAATTTTTGTCTCTTTGAGAGAAAGCAGAGTCCTGGAAAGACAGTTTTCTAAATTTTAATCATAATAGTTTTAGGGTACAAGTGGGTTTTGGTTACATGGATAAGTTCTTTAGTGGTGAGTCCTGAGATTTTACTGCACCCGTCAATGGAGTTCTACTTTTAGTTCTTTAAGGAACCTGCACACTCTTTTACATAGTGGTTGTACTAATTTACATCCCAACAGTGTGTAAAAGTGTTTGCTGTTTGACACATCTATGCCAACATCTATTGGTTTTTTGACTTTTTGAATATGGCCATTCTTGCAGGAGTAAGATGCTAACTCATGTGGTTCTAATTTGCATTTCTCTGATGATTAGTGATGTTGAGCATGTTTTCATATGTTTGTTGGCCATTTGTATATCTTCTTTTGACAACTGTCTATTCATGTCCTTAGCCCACTTTATAATGGGATTTTTTATTTTTTCTTGCTGATGTGTTTGAGTTCTTTGTAGATTCTGAATATTAGTCCTTTGTCAGATGTATAGATTGTGAAGATTTTCTCCCACTCTGTGAGTTGTCTGTTAACTCTGCTGATTGTTTCTTTTGCTGTGCAGAAGATTTTTAGTTTAATTAAGTCTATTTATCTTTGTTGCATTTGCTTTTTTTTTGCTTTTTCGGTCTTAGTAATGAATTCTTTGCCTAAGCCAATGTCTAGAAGAGTTTCTCTGATGTTATCTTTTAGAATTTTTGTGGTTTCAGGCTTTAGATATAAGTCTTTGATCCATCTTGAGTTGATTTTTGTATAAGGTGAGAGATGGGGCTCCAGTTTCATTCTTCTATATGTGGCCCATCAGTTTTCTCACCACCAATTATTGAATAGGATGTCCTTTCCCCAATTTATATTTTCATATGCTTTGTCAAAGATCAGTTGGCTGTAAGTATTTGGCTTTATTTCTGGGTTCTCTGTTCTGTTCACTGATCTCCATGCCTATTTCTATGCATACCATGCTGTTTTGGTAACTATAACCTTGTAGTATAATTTGAAGTTGGGTAATGTGATGCCTCCAGTTTTGAATGCTTTTTACGCGCAAGACAATCAGCCAAGTGCTCAAGATGAATCTCATATCTTCACAATGTCTATGTGAGGAAAGTATGCATGTGGGTCAGGACTCTTGCAAGTGGCAAAAATCAAACAAAAACCGAGTTTGACAAAAAGAGACTCCACTGGTTTGTAGAACTGAAACATCCAGAGATAAGCATCAAGGCATATTATTCATTAAATAGATAGATGATAGGTAGGTAGATAGATAGAATAAGATAGACAGGTATATAAGTTAAGATATAGAAAGATGTATTGGTAGATGTACATGGAGAGATTTGATATAAAATATGGATTTATAAATACAACTCTCTCTCTCTCTTTCGTGCCAGCTCCAACTCTAGCTTTAGCTCTCTTTCTCCCTATCTCTGAGCTCTACTTTTCTGTTTGTTAGATTATTTCAGTAGGGAATACAGGACTTAACTTCTCTGTTTAGAAATTGCAGCAGGAAGCTATCACCTCATTTCCATTAATTTTCATAGACACACAGCGCTGGAGTTTCATGTCTTATCTTGAGCTGCATGCCCACACTTGGGCCATCATGTAACCTAGGAATGGAATTCTCTGGTCAGTCAGGTTAGTCATCGGCCCCTCCTGCATGTGGGAGGGGTTAGATCAGCCCAACCTGAACTGCATCCATTGAACTGGAGAGGACTGCTCCCCAAAACCACATCTGGGTGCTTTTCCCAGAAGGGGTAGTAAAACAAAAGCTGCCCACTACCCTACATGTGTTGCCATTAATGAGGTCAACAATGCCTACATGAATCTTCTTACAGGTCTCCTCTGGTAAGTGGCTAAGTAAAGCCAAACCATCCTTGCTTTGTTGTTGTTGTTAATAATCATGATGCATTGCAAACCATCCACATTTTTTAACACCCTGCTTACTATTCGTGTGCTGCCTATTCTAGACAGTAGAAAATGGTCTCTTTGAAAATTCTGTTTTGTTCAAATATCCTAAAAAGCCACAGCATTCTTTCTGCAAAGTCATATTATTTATACTAAAAAATCTATGCTTAATCATTTAAAAATATTTAGTAAGTGCAGATAAGCAAAAAGAAGGAAAACCTTCAGTTACCACCAAGAGGAAAATGTCATCTTATACCATAAATAGTGTTTCAAACCATTAAATATGCTTTCACAGCCTAATTTAATGACTAATAGTACAGCATATGAGCATAATGTAAATTGCACAAATGTTTTACTAATTATAGGATTTTTTCTTTTTTTTATTTTTTGCTACATAAAAAATGTTACTAAGAACATATATAAACATACTTATTTCCATGTACTTACTATTTATTTCCTTAAAACAAACTTGAATTGGAGTGTAAAGGTCAGAGGGTATGCAAAAGCTTAAGCCTTTTGATATTTATTGCCAAAAATTCCAAAAAGTTTATAACTACATGGATTCTCACCAGAATTATATGGCTCATTTTCTTACTACTTTGTGGTCATAGGTTATTGTTGGGGTTCATTCAGGCTGGTGGGAAAAATATTAGTTATGATAGCCACAAACCCTCTTGGAAGGCCTGAGAGTTTGCATAACTTCAGTAAGAGATATGGTTGAAGGCAACCTGATCTTTACCTTTAGTTAAATAAATTTGAGTAGTAACAAAGGAATGTGAGGAAGTATCTAGCTAGCTTGTTTACTCATGTGGTCCTAAGACTAACCTTTGATGTACCGCTGGTGCGTAAGTGCTTTCTTCTCAGGAAGTCCACAATGTCAATTACCCTCTAGTGGTGTTGACTCAAGCCTTTGTCAATTAATCTTTACCAAATTAATGTGAGTCTCACTAGCTGGTCAGGGCCTCGGTCCCAACTGTTTACAGTACTCTCTAGGGAGTCTGTAAGCGGCCCAGACACACTCAGCTGGACTGGCAAAGCAGAATATCTGTGTGTCAGTGCATGTTATTCATCTATCGTTTGGGTCAGGGTCTGTGGGTCAGACTCCCACAGCTGGTGCCTGTGTGAGGAGCGCTACCACAGGTTATTATAATTAATATTTTCTTTTTATAAGTAAAATGTTTCACATCATCATTTTGTCAATTCTTTTAATATTTGTGTTTAAACTTTTTACATGGTTCTTTTTATTTCTCTTTTATGTTGCTTCTTAATGTCTAATTGTTCATTCAATATATAATCCTTTCTCATCATCGGTCATGCACATTCTCCTTTTCCTGCATCTGTATTTCTTATAAGAACACAGAATTGACTGGGCACAGTGGTTTATGCCTGTAATCTCAGCACTTTGGGAAGCCAAGGTGGGCAGAACACCTGAGGTCAAGAGTTCGAGACCAGCCTGGCCAATGTGGTGAAACCCCGTCTCTACTAAAAATACAAAAAAAAAAAAAATTCAGGCATAGTGGCACAAGCCTATAATCCCAGCTACTCTGGAAGCTGAGGCAGGAAAATCGCCTGAATCCGGGAAGCAGAGGTAGCAGTGAGCCAAGAGCACACCACCACACTCCAGCCTGGGCAACAGAGTGAGATGCCATCTCAAAAAAAAAAAAACAAAATTAAGAATTTTCTACTCACATGGTGTAGAGTAACTGATGCAGCTGACACCGTGAAAGTCACAGAGAAGCTCCTAGGACCCCAGCTTCTAACATATCAGCTTCTATCATCGCCTCTAGGAAACATGTACTTCAAAAACTAATTTTTACTCTTTTTTTAGTTTGCTCAGTTTAATAGGTCTTCCAAGACTTTCAGATCTATTTTTTGAAATGAAATGTAATCTGCATCAAGACAGGAAATATCTAAACTATTACAAGAATGACTACTTTTGTTATTATATTTTGTAGGTCTTTCAAGTAAGAGTTGCAACTGAGTGTTAAATTCTGTTATTTTTCAAAAAAAAATCAATAATTTTATTGTATCTTTATCATTTCAAACCCATTTTTTTTACTCTTTAGTGAGCATTATCAGAGTACTTTGCATTATGTTGAAGCTTTATAGGTTCTTGTGTCTTCAAAAATAGGTGGAAACCAGTGACCTCCGAGGTCAACAATTAGAAATCAAAACAGAGAAATAATCCAAGGAGCCGTCAGATGAAGTAAATCATAATAACGCCACTCTACCTGGCCCTGTAACTAAGGGAATAAACAATATACTACCTGAGACATTATTCTCTTTGGCAACTGACATGCCAGAATCTGAACTAAATAATGATTTTCTATCAATCAGTGAAAAATATGCATAACTACAGCTTTCTTTTCAATGGAATGCTGCAATTCTAATGAATGGTACCCTTTTCAAATGAAGCTATACCACATCCCCCAAACCCTACCCTTCTGCTCTCAGAGACGTCACTTTCCAAAGTTTTTGTAATTTCTTTTTGAAAAATGCTATAGTACTTTATTTACATTTGATTTTCTACTGGAAATATTAAAACTACTGGAAGTCCATTCAAGTCTGAAAAATAAAGGTAACAGATTATTCTAATATTCTTTCTGCAAATTTTAATATTGACTTTATAATATTGAGAACAATTTTCTTATCTGTTCTATAACATTTTCTAATACATTTGCTTTAAAATATCATTGTGTTTCTTCAGAGCCAGAGGATTACTAATTTAAGTTTTAGCATTTGTTTTGAGTAAAAACATTTTGATTAAAATCACAACTTTTAATTTTAATGTTTAACATTTTTAAAACTGGCAGATCAAATTGGGGAAAATAGTTTTCCCCTAAGTATTGAAAATAAGGCATATTTTTGAAGTCAAGTCTATTTATGAGGTGTTTACGTGCCTTGAAGCCATTAGCTTGTTCTGTGTATGCGTGAGTGTACACAGACACTGGGGTAGTTTTGTATGCATTCTGTCATCACACAGAAAGTCTGGTTTTCCTTTTACAAAGAAAAGCAGGAAATGGTCTTTGTACTCTAAATACATTGATGGATCAAAGCATTAGCAATACTGTCTCTTCAATTACAACCTATGGGTTGAGATACTGCAGCCACAGAATTATTTCTATAGTTTCCTGTTTTCTAGAATATTTCCTTTGCAGAGTTGTAGTTACTAAGAATTCCCAATTTAAAAATGACTGTAGGCTATATAATAAACAGTAACACTGATTTACAAAATGTGGGCTCCTCAGTGCCATTTCACAGAGGAAAATAACAAAAATAAATAGAAGGAGAACATAATAGGTAATGTTCTCGACAAGGAACATACAAATCCCCTCATGTGGCTTCTTGGGCAATGATGTGAATAAAACCAATGCTGAGCTAGCTAGCACTCAACACGAAGACATACACACATCTACGAGAGATTCAACGTGTTTACATCCTCCTATAACGTAAATTCACGTGGGACACTTACATTATTTCAAATTCCTAAATGAGCGCTTCATGAAACTCCTTAGGCACCCTTCCCATTTATGAGAGTAATCTAACCTGAAAAGTAACAGCATTTTGCAACACTGGTTGATTCATAGTGATAAAAGAGAAAGGAGCTGCAATTTTTATTCCTTTCCCAGGTGACTGCCTGTCTCCACTTGGAGTCCCTGGTACTTGGTAACTTATCAGAGTAGGAAGGAAAGACACAGGTCATTCCATCCTGACAAGGCCCACTGCTTTGAATCCTGCTTTGCTTGGATGGTTGGTGCAGATGCAAACAACTGAGCTACAGAGCACCGACCTTTTCTCCAGGAATCCATGTGGCTTTCCTGTACCCCATCCTGTAAAGTCCAACGATCATTAAGACAATCCTCTAAGGGTTCATTAGATGGGGAGGAAAATTAAATGATATATTTGGTGAGTGTACATTTTCTTTGTCCATTTTTTCTCTATTTTCTTAGAATACATTTTTCATAATTAAAAAAAATACTGTGCAACCATTTTGGGGAAAATAACAATGTGAAATGTGATATTTTGCAGTGTGTGTTAGGTTTCTGTTTAGACTATATTCTCTCTGGCTGCAGACAATCTTTGTTCTCCTGGTGAAATACTGGAAAATTTTAGGAACATTGCTTGAGGAAATTGTCTGCTTAGCTTCAAGACATTTCAAATGCCCAATTTATTCCTCAACTTAGCTTATGATCTTAATCAATGAGTAAATTCTCTGTTTAACTTCTCTGCCATTTTAATGTTGGCCTTTGATTTTAGTTTCATTTAGTATCATTTTTCAGTTTTTAGAGCAATCCATATTCCATCTAATGTGCAGTTAGCTTTCGGCTCTGAATGGCTTTTGCATAATCAGGTCAGTATGGCCTTTTCTTAAGAGTTTGTATCACTTCCCTTCCTGTTATGTGTACTCGTATTACATTTTACTCTTCGGCTACCTCTAGGTGCTTTTTGATCTAGTATATTCAATTCTTTGCAGCATCCTTTAATAACTCAGTGTATTAGTGTATTCATTATTCCTTACTTCCTTCTCTCATTAAACAAATATGTATGGTTCACTCATAGAGCTTCTTGTCCACATACGGCTGGGTACTGAGAATAGGAGAGAGTGGAGGAGTCATCCTTACTCTCACTAATGTCAACTAGAAAAAGACTAATATAATTCTATTAATATTAGACATAATGATGCTAGCCTTTATTCATCATTACACATCTGATACATCTGTCCCCACTACTCCCAAAAACTACTTGTTTATAAATGTATTCCTTAATTACTTAAAATTTGCCCTGACTTTAAAAAGATATGATAAAAATTATACATGTATAGATATCCAAAATTTGCAGAATTCTTTCTGCAGATGGTCACTAGAATTTGAACTTTTTCTTTCTAGGTTTCTGAGATTGGCCTCTCATATTGTTTTACCTGCCAAATTATAAAATAACCCTAGGAAATTAACAAATTCTCTAGAGATTATTTTATAATTTTTTACCTTTGAGAAAACTAATAGACACAATTTGGATCCTGATATTTTTAATTTTTTGTAAGTTATTTTTAAATAAATTATAGATAACATTCATGTGAAATCACTATCATAGCAAATACAAAATGAAGAGATATTAAAGTCAACATACTAATTTCAAAGATCATTTTCTACAACACTAAATTTGGATTTACATGATGGCAAAAAATAAATTGTCTTGGTGATGAGTAAATCATTGCATTTAAGTTATGGATGTGGCAGATTCTGGTTCAAGCTGACACTCTGAAGCCAAAATTTTACCTCCCATCTCTCTGTAAATCTTACTACGATTGAAGGAAAAACTATAAAATGAGATATATTCACAGAAGCCATAAAACCTGGAAAGCAGGACACTATTATAACTTTTAATGGCAGAAACCACAATTACTTTTGCACCAAGCTAATAGAACTGAACTGATACTTTAAAAAATAAAAATTAAAAAGTATAGAAGAGAAAAGACAGATGCCAGCATTGAGAATCTTCAGAGCAAGCTCTAAAAAGAGCAGAGGAAATGGGAACCATTCTTCCAATAGGACCCATGGGTGATCAGGATTTGTTTGGGGGAATTACTGAGAGAAAGAGAACAAAAACGGCCAGGAATTACCTAATAGATTAAAATGATAAACAGACATCTGAGCTGCCCGGTTATCACGATTCCCACCAGGCATGGTGCTGTTCACTCCATAAAACCAGGGTTTTTCTTTCAACAGACATTGAATGAGTGCATGGGATGGAAGTCAGGAGCCTCAGGTTCAGTCTTCATCTTACTTCCTTTTGGTAGTACTGGGAAGGATGCTGCAATGGGTCTATACTTGTTTCCCATTCCCTCACCCTGCAGATAATTCTGCCTGTTGGAGAGACTTGACAATTAAAGGTGATGAGAGAAGAGTATTATGTAGAAGGGCCAGAATCCATCCTATGTAAGCATTTTTAAGAAAATGAGACACAACAGAAAGAACACAAAGGTGGAAGTGGTGGAAGGCCTGAAGTGGTGGAAGGAATTTGACCCCAGTGACCTTCTCCCTGGTATATGCCTCTAAATATGCTACATTACGTGGCAGAAAGGACATTGCACATGGAAGTAAGATTGCTTGTCAGATGACTTTAAAATGAAGAGATTACCCAGGATTATTCGGGTGGTCCCAATGTAATCATGAAAGAGGGCAGAAGAATCAAACAGATGAGACAGAAGGAGAGATCAGAGAGATGGGAAGCATAAGAAGGACTCAGCCCACAGGTTGCTCGATTTTAAGATGGAGGAAGAAGACACGAGCCAGAAAATGCAGGTGACCTCTAGAAGCTGAGAATTTCCAACCAACGGCCAACAAGAAAATGGGGACATCAGTACAGCAACCACATAGAATTAAATCCTGCCGCGTTCCTGAATGGGCTTGGAAAATCAAATGCCATACCTTGCTTTCAGTCTCATGAAACCCAGAGTAGATAAACCAGTTAAATCAACCTAGACTTCTGACTTAGAGAACTATGAGATAACAAATGGATCATTTAAAGCTACTATGTCTGTAACAATTTTTTGTAACAGCAAGGGAAAATGAATACAGACTGTGATGCTAAAAGCAGAGTGCTGATGTAACAAATAGCTAGAAAATATGCAAGTGGGCCGGGCGCGGTGGCTCACGCCTGTAATCCCAGCACTTTGGGAGGCCAAGATGGGCAGATCACAAGGTCAGGAGATTGAGACCATCCTCGTCAACATGGTGAAACCCCATCTCTACTAAAAATGCAAAAATTAGCTGAGCGTGCTGGCACGCACCTATAGTCCCAGCTACTCAGGAGGCTGAGGCAAGAGAATTGCCTGAACCCGGGAGGCAGAGGTTGCCATGAGTCGTTATCATGCCACTGCACTCCAGCCTGGCGGCAGAGCGAGACTCTGTCTCAAAAACAAAATAAAAAATAAAAAGTAGAAAATATGCAAGTGGTGTTGAAACCAGACAGTGGTGAAGTTGGAAAAATTTGGTGGAGCATGTAGAAAAAGTCCAGATTGCCTTGAACAGTATCCCCCAGTGGATACTAAACCCCATCAAACGCTATGTATAGTTAGTACCAAGCCCTATGTATACAATATTTTTTCACTCTGATAACCAAAACAGCTACTAAGTGACTAACAGGAGGGTGGCATATACAGTGTGGACATGCTGGACAAATGAATGATTCACTTCCTGGCCAAAATGGAGCAGGATGGCATGAGATTTTTTTCACACTACTCAGAACAGCATGCAATTTAGAACTTATGGATTATTTCTGGAATTTTTCATCTGACATTTTTGGACTGTGGTTGGCCACAGGTAAATGAAACTCCAGAAAGAAGTAGAGATTGGAAGTGATAAACTTGGCTACTTAGCTGAGGAGACTGCTCAGCAAAGTGTTGAAGGTATAACCTGATTGATTCTTGCTGCTTATAGCGAAATGCAAAAGGAGATTGTGAATCTGGAATCCTATATCCAGGCAAAATATCTTTTGAATAGAAAACTAAATTTTTTAGAAGCTAATTTTTTAAAAAAATTAAATATATACATGGTGGAAAGTTTATGTTTCATATATCCCATTTGAAAAAGTATTTAAAGTTTTATGCTAGTCAAAAAAAAGCGTTATTGGAGAAAGAGGACAACCTAGGGCCTCAATATTGGTCATGTAGCACAAATAATACCCCATCATTTCTAATATCAAATGTAACGCAGACAGAAAGTCAGAGGAAGAGAACTAAGTGGAGTAGGATAACCCAGAACACTAGATCTCTTACCACTCGGAATAGTATCCACTGGGGAAGTGAGGTGTCAAAAATAGAAAGAGAGAGGCATGCAGGGAGGCGGGAGGGAGTGGGAAATAATGCACAGTGTTCTGGAGGCAAACAGATAAACATCTCTGTTCTAAGATGAATATGCAGTATATTCATTTGCCAGCACCACTGTAACAAAGTACCACAAACCAGATAGATTAACCAAGTAGACATGTATTTTCTTATAGTTCTGGAGGTCTAGAAGCCTGAGGTCAAGATGTCAGCAGGATGGGTTCCCCTGAGGCTGTGAGGGGCATCTGCTCTGGAGGCCTCTCAGCCTCTGGAGGTGGTCCGCAATCTTTGGCACTCCTTGGCCTGTAGTTGCATTGCTCTAATCCTCTGCTGTCACTCAGCCTTCTCTTTATGGCTTTGACATCATCTTCCCTCTGTGTATCCCTGTCGTTGTGTCCACATCTTCTTTTTATTAGGACATATGTCTTACTGGATTAAGGAACCCCTAATGACCTCATTCTTACTTGGTTATCTCTGTAAAGACCCTATTTCCAAAAATGACCTCATTCTTACTTGGTTATCTCTGTAAAGACCCTATTTCCAAATAAGGTCCCATTCTGAGGTATTCAGGGTTGAGACTTTAACATACCTTTTTTTGGAGATTCAACGTAACCTATAAAACCCAGAAAATGAAATATGGATGCTAATAAAATATACTTGACATAAAAAAGGAAAACAGGAATTGAGAAACAAAATAATAGCATATATTTGAGACAAATTACTACAGGAGTAATTTTAGATAGCATCTGCTCTCAATACAATTTGAGGACAAATAGGCCCTTTAAACCAGGGAATAAGAGTGAAATGGAACTTACCTAGGATTCAGGAAAACATGAAAAAGAATTTAGATAGAAAAAGAAAATATTGCAATGCAATGGGAAAAAAATGCAAAAGGAAAACATGCAAATATGTTATACACATACAGTTTCAACCATAGAGACCTAGAAAAGCAACATGGAGGACAATCTTAAAGAGCTCTCCAGAAAACAGAGACTAAGTCCAAGGCAGAGACTGAGAATATAAAAGTGATCGGAGGGAATGTAATAAACTGAAACACACAAAACAAAACTGAAGGAGAAAACAAAACAATAGGCAACAAAACTTTCCATCAGCACATTAAAATGGTTCTCTCCATTCAGGCAAAATAAAGGAAATTAGATCAACTTCTAACATTCTTGAATTTTGCAAATAAGTAAAATATCCTACCAGCTACAACAGGGAAAAATATCTTTGAGAAGAAAAATGCGGATGTCAGATTTCTTTTTTTTTTTTAATTACACTTTTAAGTTCTGGGGTATGTGTGCAGAACGTGCAGGTTTGTTACATAGATATACACGAGCCATGATGGCTTGCTGCACCCATCAACTACATTAGGTATTTCTCCTAATGCTATCCCTCCTCCAGCCCCCCTCGCCCTGACAGGCCCTGGTGTGTGATGCTCCCCTCCCTGTGTCCATGTGTTCTCATTGTTCAACTTCCACTTATGAGTGAGAACATGCAGTGTTTGGTTTTCTGTTCCTGTGTTAGTTTACTGAGAATGATGGTTTCCAGCTTCATCCATGTCCCTGCAAAGGACATGAGCTCATCCTTCTTTATGGCTGCATAGTATTCCATGGTGTACATGTGCCACCTTTCTTTATCCAGGCTATCACTGATGGGCATTTGGGTTGGTTCCACATCTTTGCTATTGTGAACAGTGCCGCAATAAACATACATGTGCATGTGTCTTTATAGTAGAATGATTTATGATCCTTTGGGTATACACCCAGTAATGGGATTGCTGAGTCCAGTGGTATTTCTAGTTCTAGTTCCTTAAGGAATAGCCGCACTATCTTTCAGAATGGTTGAACTAATTTACATTCCCACCAACAGTGTAAAAGTGTTCTCTTTCTCCACATCCTCTCCAGCATCTGTTGTTTCCTAACTTTTTAATGTTCAGATTTCTCTTTCAAAGAGAGTAGACCAACGTGTGCACTGCCAGCTGTGAGAATCCCTCCCTGGCATGGAAGGTTGGACTGGCATGAACAAGAGAAACAAGCCAACTGGATTTGTTTCCCCAGGGGTGTGTCGCCAGGACCCAGCAATTCCAGTCATTCCTGATGTATGGCGCATATGGACGGAAAGCAGCAAGGCCTTGCCTGCCAAGCGGGAGATGGCGAGGGAGGCAAAGGGCAGGAAGCAGGGATGAATCATGCCTCTCCACCCAGGTGGAGCACTCCCTTCTCCTGGCCATACAATACCTTAATTTTGCTCTTCATGTTGGAGCAAAAATAACTCTGCCCTTGGATTTCATAAAATAGACTTGAATGTTTCTAATATTCCTGCCATCACCTGTTTTTATTTTGTTTGCCTAAATTAGCTCCAGTGAATTTCTGTTCAATACAACCAAATCACCTCCAAATAAGACAGAAATAAAACAAAATGGGATGGAGGGAATATATGAAATGTTAGTAATTTGAAAATAAATAGGTTTGAAACATCTGATTGTAGCCAAAAAATGGTGAGGAATTTGTTGAAGAAAGTAAAACTTTGTCAATTTTCTCATTAATGAGCTTCATTAATTAGACAAATATAGGTTTCAAGTGTGTATGATGTTTTAAAGGATAAGTTATAATTAATAACAGCATGAATTTCACAAATTATGAAAAAATATGCATTTAAATACGGTCACATAAGGCCAAGTGTGGTGACGCATACCTGTAATCCCAGCACTTTGTGAGGCCAAGGTGGGCAGATCACTTGTGCCCAGGAGTTTGAGACCAGCCTGGGCAACACAGACCCCACTTCTACAAAAAGTACAAAATTAGCCAGGCATGGTGGCATTCAGCTGTAGGCCCAGCTACTTGAGAGAGAATGAGGCAGGAGGATCACTTGAGTCTGGAAGCTAAAGGCTCCAGTGTGAGCCAAGATCATGCCACTGCACTCCAGCCTGGGTGACAGAGCCAGACCCTGTCTCAAAACAAACCAACACACACACACACACACAAACGCACATAGCATAAATAAATAAATAAATAAATGTGATCATATTGCAAATGACAGAAAACAAAAGGAATGGTAAAGAAGCATTTTCAGATATTTAAAAATGTTATTAGATGATGATGAAAGCAGGGCCAAGCACTACAGTGCTGACAGTAACAGCAAGCGAATTAAGTTCTCCTTTTCAATCACTGTGAAACTCTTAGATGAAGAATGCAATACAGAGAAAAGTATAAAGAAAAATTATGGAAAAAAGTAAGAAAATTAAAATAATGGACAAAGATATATCAGACAAGCGTGCTAATATGTATAGAGATTACTTGAAAGTCAAACAAAATACACTCAAAATCACAATAAAACAACAAAAACCTCAACAAATATAAACCAGAAAGTTGCACTTTATACCGACAAAGAATGTCATATTTTTCTTAGTTTAGTGATGAATGTCTAGTGAAATGTGTTTATGAACTTTCTGTGCCTATAGACATAATAACAAAATATTTAAAGCAAAATAATTAGAAACATTTGTAAAAGATATATGTCTCATTTGATGACTTTTAAATAGGGAAAACACATTAAAATAGCAATTAATGCTAACATTTGCAAAAAAAAGTCTATATAGTAAGACACAAGGAAAACAATTGAAAAAACTTTCTAAAGGTCACATTGTTGAACTTAATATAATGAAAAATAAGTTATAAAAGTACTCTATAAAATGTATCAAACAAATAAAACTAAAACAAAACACAGCAAAAAAGCACTCAAGTAATTTAAGTACAAAAGATAATATAAAGTACAATTACAAAATATGTACATAAGAGAATTGACTAAAGTTATTATCATATGGAAATTTAGAGCAGTGTTTTATTTTTAAGAATTTCGAGCAGTGTTTTATTTTTAAGAATAAATTTAGAGCAGTAAGTGTTTTATTTTAAAGAATATTTTACTCAATTTAACTGAGTAAAGTGACATTCAATTCAATATTGTTACAAAGATAAGAGTAAAAACAAATTAAACAAAATATGAAGAATTAACATAAATATACCAATGCACTAACAAACAGAATAAGTACTGATGTATTCAAGAGCTGGATCTTTGATAATACACATAAAACTAAGAAACCTTTCCAGTCTAATCAAGGATGAAAATAGAGATAAAATAGAAACAAAATGTTAACAATGAAGAAGAAAATCTAGACAAATTAAGGGTTTTAAAATGAAACAACAGACTTGCGGAGGAGCAGAGCAAGATGGCCGAATAGGAACAGCTCCAGTCTCTAGCTCCCAGCGTGAGCGACACAGAAGACAGGTGATTTCTGCATTTTCAACTGAGGTACTGGGTTCATCTCACTAGGGAGTGCCGGACAATCAGTGCTGGTCAGCTGCTGCAGCCCGACCAGCAAGAGCTGAAGCAGGGCGAGGCATCACCTCACATGGGAAGTGCAAGGGGGAAGAGAATCCATTTTCCTAGCCAGGGGAACTGAGACACACAACACCTGGAAAATCGGGTAACTCCCACCCCAATACTGTGCTTTACCAAGGGTCTTAGCAAATGGGCACACCAGCAGATTATAGCCCACACCTGGCCAGGAGGGTCCCATGCCCACGGAGCCTCCCTCATTGCTAGCACAGCAGTCTGAGATCTAACAGCAAGGCAGCAGCCAGGCTGGGGGAAGGGTGCCCACCACTGCTGAGGCTTAAGTAGGTAAACAAAGCCACTGGGAAGCTCGACCTGGGTGGAGCTCACAGCAGCTCAAGGAGGCCTGTCTCTGTAGACTCCACCTCTGGGGACAGGGCACAGCTCAACAACAACAAAAAGCAGCAGAAACCTCTGCAGATGCAAACGACTCTGTATGACAGCTTTGAAGAGAGCAGTGGATCTCCCAACATGGAGGCTGAGATCTGAGAACGGACAGACTGCCTGCTCAAGTGGGTCACTGACCCCTGAGTAGCCTAACTGGGAGACATCCCCCACTAGGGGCAGACCGACACCCCACACCTCACATGGTGGAGTACACCCCTGAGAGGAAGCTTCCAAAGCAAGAATCAGACAGGTACACTTGCTGTTCAGCAATATTCTATCTTCTGCAGCCTCTGCTGCTGATACCCAGGCAAACAGGGTCTGGAGTGGACCTCAAGCAATCTGCAACAGACCTACAGCTGAGGGTCCTGACTGTTAGAAGGAAAACTAAGAAACAGGAAGGACACCTACACCAAAACCCCATCAGTACATCACCATCATCAAAGACCAGAGGCAGATAAAAACACAGAGATGGGGAAAAAGCAGGGCAGAAAAGCTGGAAATTCAAAAAATAAGCACGCATCTCCCCTCCCAAAGGAACACAGCTCATCACCAGCAACGGATCAAAGCTGGACAGAGAAAGACTTTGATGAGATGAGAGAAGAAGGCTTCAGTCCATCAAACTTCTCAGAGCTAAAGGAGAAATTACGTACCCAGCGCAAAGAAACTAAAAATCTTGAAAAAAGAGTGGAAGAGGCCGGGCGCGGTGGCTCAAGCCTGTAATCCCAGCACTTTGGGAGGCCGAGACGGGCGTCAGGAGGTCAGGAGATCGAGACCATCCTGGCTAACACAGTGAAACCCCATCTTTACTAAAAAAAAATACAAAAAACTAGCCGGGAGAGGTGGCGGGCGCCTGTAGTCCCAGCTGCTCAGGAGGGTGAGGCAGGAGAATGGCGTGAACCCAGGAGGAGGAGCTTGCAGTGAGCCGAGATCACGCAACTGAACTCCAGCCTGGACGATAGAGCGAGACTCCATCTCAAAAAAAAAAAAAAAAGGAAGAATTGATAACTAGAATATATAATGCAGAGAAGGCCATAAACGAACTGACAGAGATGAAAACCATGACACGAGAAATACGTGACAAATGCACAAGCTTCGGTAACAGACTCGATCAACTGGAAGAAAGAGTATCAGCGATTGAGGATCAAATGAATAAAATGAAGTGAGAAGAGAAATCTAAAGAAAAAAGAAGAAAAAGAAATGAACAAAGCCTGCAAGAAGTATGGGATTATGTAAAAAGACCAAATCTACGTCTGATTGGGGTGCCTGAAAGTGAGGGGGAATATGGAACCAAGTTGGAAAACACTCTTCAGGATATCATCCAGGAGAACTTTCCCCAATCTAGTATGGCAGGCCAACATTCAAATTCAGGAAATACAGAGAATGCCACAAAGATACTCCTCGAGAAGAGCAACTCCAAGACACATAATTGCCAGATTCACCAAAGTTGAAATGAAGGAAAACATCTTAAGGGCAGCCAGAGAGAAACGTCCGGATACCCAAAAAGGGAAGCCCATCAGACTAACAGCAGATGTCTCGGCAGAAACTCTCCAAGCCAGAAGAGAGTGGGGGCCAATATTCAACATTCTTAAAGAAAAGAATTTTCAACTCAGAATTTCATATCCAGCCAAACTAAGTTTCATAAGTGAAGGAGAAATAAAATCCTTTACAGATAAGCAAATGCTTAGAGATTTTTTCACCACCAGGCCTGCCTTACAAGAGACCCTGAAGGAAGCACTAAACATGGAAAGGAAAAACCGGTACCAGCCATTGCAAAAACATGCCAAAATGTAAAGACCATCGAGGCTAGGAAGAAACTGCATCAACTAATGAGCAAAATAACCAGTTAATATCATAATGGCAGGATCAAGTTCACACATAACAATACTACCCTTAAATGTAAATGGACTAAATGGTCCAATTAAAAGACACAGACTGGCAAACTGGATAAAGAGTCAAGACCCATCAGTTTGCTGTATTCAGGAGACCCATCTCACATGCAGAGACATACATAGGCTCAAAATAAAGGGATGGAGGAAGATCTACCAAACAAATGGAGAACAAAAAAAAGCAGGGGTTGCAATACTAGTCTCTGATAAAACAGACTTTAAACCATCAAAGATCAAAAGAGACAAAGAAGGCCATTACATAATGGTAAAGGGATCAATTCAACAGGAAGAGCTAATGATCCTAAATATATATGCACCCAATACAGGAGCACCCAGATTCATAAAGCAAGTCCTTAGAGACTTACAAAGAGACTTAGACTCCCATACAATAATAATGGGAGACTTCAACACCCCACTGTCAACATTAGACAGATCAATGAGACAGAAAGTTAACAAGGATATCCAGGAATTGAACTCATCTCTGCAGCAAGAAGACCTAATAGACATCTACAGAACTCTCCACCCCAAATCAACAGAATATACATTCTTCTCAGCACCACATCACACTTAGTCCAAAACTGACCACAGAATTGGAAGTAAAGCACTCCTCAGCAAATGTACAAGAACAGAACAAGAACAGAAATTATAACAAACTGTCTCTCAGACCACAGTGCAATCAAACTAGAACTCAGGACTAAGAAACTCAATCAAAACCGCTCAGCTACATGGAAACTGAATAACCTGCTCCTGAATGACTACTGGGTACATAACGAAATGAAGGCAGACATCAAGATGTTCTTTGAAACCAATGAGAACAAAGATACAACATACGAGAATCTCTGGGACACATTTAAAGCAGTGTGTAGAGGGAAATTTATAGCACTAAATGCCCACAAGAGAAAGCTGGAAAGATCTAAAATTGACACTCTAACATCACAATTAAAAGAACTAGAGAAGCAAGAGCAAACACACTCAAAAGCTAGCAGAAGGCAAGAAATAATTAAGATCAGAGCAGAACTGAAGGAGATAGAGACACAAAAAACCCTCCAAAAAATCAATGAATCCAGGAGTTGGTTTTTTGAAAAGATCAACAGAATTGATAGACCGCTAGCAAGACTAATGAAGAAGAAAAGAGAGAAGAATCAAATAAACGTAATAAATAATGATAAAGGGGAGATCACCACCGACCCCACAGAAAAACAAACTATCAGCAGAGAATACTATAAACACCTCTACGCAAATAAACTAGAAAATCTAGAAGAAATGGATAATTTCCTGGACACTTACACTCTCCCAAGACTAAAGCAGGAAGAAGCTGAATCCCTGTATAGACCAACAGCAGGCTCTGAAATTGAGGCTATAATTAATAGCCTACCAACCAAAAAAAGTCCAGGACCAGATGGATTCACAGCTGAATTCTACCAGAGGTACAAGGAGGAGCTGGTACCGTTCCCTCTGAAACTATTCCAATCAATAGAAAAAGAGGGAATCCTCCCTAACTCATTTTATGAGGCCAACATCATCCTGATACCAAAGCCTGGCAGAGACACAACAAAAAAAGAGAATTTTAGACCAATATCCCTGATGAACATCGATGCAAAAATCCTCAGTAAAATACTGGCAAACTGGATCCAGCAGCACATCAAAAAGCTTATCCACCATGATCAAGTGGGCTTCATCCCTGGGATGCAAGGCTGGTTCAACATATGCAAATCAATCAATGTAATCCAGCATATAAACAGAACCAAAGACAAAAACCACATGATTATCTCAATAGATGCAGAAAAGGCCTGTGACAAAATTCAACAGCCCTTCATGCTAAAGACGCTCAATAAATTCAGTATTGATGGAACGTATCTCAAAATAATAAGAGCTATTTATGACAAACCCACAGCCAATATCATACTGAATGTGCAAAAACTGGAAAAATTCCCTTTGAAAACTGGTGCAAGACAGGGATGCCCTCTCTCACCATTCCTATTCAACATAGTGTTGGAAGTTCTGGCTAGGGCAATCAGACAAGAGAAAGAAATAAAGCGTATCCAATTAGGAAAAGAAGAAGTCAAATTGTCCCTGTTTGCAGATGACATGATTGTATATTTAGAAAACCCCATTGTCTCAGCCCAAAATCTCCTTAAGCTGATAAGAAACTTCAGCAAAGTCTCAGGATACAAAATTAACGTGCAAAAATCACAAGCATTCTTATACACCAGTAACAGACAAACAGAGAGCCAAATCATGAATGAACTTCCATTCACAATTGCTTCAAAGAGAATAAAATACCTAGGAATCCAACTTACAAGGGATGTAAAGGACCTCTTCAAGGAGAACTACAAATCACTGCTCAGTGAAATAAAAGAGGACACAAACAAATGGAAGGACATACCATGCTCATGGATAGGAAGAATCAATATCGTGAAAATGGCCATATGCCCAAGGTAATTTATACATTCAATGCCATCCCCATCAAGCTACCAATGAGTTTCTTCACAGAATTGGAAAAAACTGCTTTAAAGTTCATATGGAACCAAAAAAGAGCCCGCATTGCCAAGACAATCCTAAGTCAAAAGAACAAAGCTGGAGGCATCACGCTACCTGACTTCAAACTATACTACAAGGCTACAGTAACCAAAACAGCATGGTACTGGTACCAAAACAGAGATATAGACCAATGGAACAGAACAGAGTCCTCAGAAATAATACCACACATCTACAGCCATCTGATCTTTGACAAACCTGACAAAAACAAGAAATGGGGAAAGGATTCCCTATTTAATAAATGGTGCTTGGAAAATTGGCTAGCCATAAGTAGAAAGCTGAAACTGGATCCTTTCCTTACTCCTTATACGAAAATTAATTCAAGATGGATTAGAGACTTAAATGTTAGACCTAATGCCATAAAAACCCTAGAAGAAAACCTAGGGAATACCATTCAGGACATAGGCATGGGTAAGGACTTCATGTCTAAAACACCAAAAGCAATGGCAACAAAAGCCAAAATTGACAAATGGATCTAATTAAAGTGAAGAGCTTCTGCACAGCAAAAGAAACTACCATCAGAGTGAACAGGCAACCTACAGAATGGGAGAACATTTTTGCAATCTACTCATCTGACAAAGGGCTAATATCCAGAACCTACAAAGAACTCAAACAAATTTACAAGAAAAAAACCACCCCATCAAAAAGTGGGCAAAGGATATGAACAGACATTTCTCAAAAGAAGACATTCATACAGCCAACAGACACATGAAAAAATGCTCATCATCACTGGCCATCAGAGAAATGCAAATCAAAACCACAATGAGACACCATCTCACACCAGTTAGAATGGTGATCATTAAAAAGTCAGGAAACAACAGGTGCTGGAGAGGATGTGGAGAAATAGGAACACTTTTACACTGTTGGTGGGACTGTAAACTAGTCCAATCATTGTGGAAGACAGTGTGGCGATTCCTCAAGGATCTAGAACTAGAAATGCCATTTGACCCAGCCATCCCATTACTGGGGATATACCCAAAGGATTATAAATCATGCTGCTATCAAGACACATGCACACATATGTTTATTGCAGCACTATTCACAATAGCAAAGACTTGGAATCAACCCAAATGTCCATCAGTGACAGACTGGATTAAGAAAATGTGGCACATATACACCATGGAATACTACGCAGCCATAAAAAAGGATGAGTTTGTGTCCTTTGTAGGGACATGGATGCAGCTGGAAACCATCATTCTCTGCAAACTATCACAAGAACAGAAAACCAAACACTGCATATTCTCACTCATAGGTGGGAACTGAACAATGAGATCACTTGGACTCGGGAAGGGGAACATCACACACCAGGGCCTATCATGGGGAGGGGGGAGGGGGGAGGGATTGCATTGGGAGTTATACCTGATGTAAATGATGAGTTGATGGGTGCTGACGAGTTGATGGGTGCAGCACACCAACATGGCACAAGTATACATATGTAACACACCTGCACATTATGCACATGTACCCTAGAACTTAAAGTATAATAATAACAAAATTTTAGAAAATTAAAAAATAAATAAAATGAGACAATATTATACACAAGTCTATAATAATCTAATCCTATATACAAGCTATTTTTAGAGAAATATGAACTATCAAAATTGATGCAAAGTAACCATGACAGATTAATAAACATGAAAGAAATTGAAAAGGTATGAAAATTACCTTTAGGAAACATTATCCACAATGCTTTATAAATTTCACACCATATAAACTATCTTAGAGGGTTAAAATACTTAAAAATTCCTCTTTCTAAAACTATAACTACATATATTTTTATATAATCTCACTTGATGATAAACATGCCAGATGTAAAATAAATACTGGAAAGTCAAAGTACAGCAACGTAGCTACAATTTCACTTTCAATATATTTTTATATATGAGATTCACAAATTACATGCAGGTTGTGTGTGTGTGTGTATATCTGCATGTTCACATTAATAAAAAACATTGAGAAAACAAATTGCAGTAGTTTCTTCTTTCAGATGAAAAAGACTATGTTACTGTTTTCTAAGCTTCAGCAGTCAGATATTTTTTTTTAAAGTTCATTACTAGTTTAAACATTTGAAAAATTTGTCTCATATTATTCTTGGACTCTATGTCAAAATGTAAATTACTGTGATAAAGATCGTACTTAAATAATGCCATGTTTTATTCTAAGGATTTCCTTAGAAAATATTTATTCCTTAGATATAAGGAAAATATTTATTCCTTAGATTCCTTAAGATCTCCTTAGAATAAAGGAACTTTATTGACTTTCTTGTGCTTAATTAGTATTCGTAATGACTATACTTGAGTAATTGTTTTGAGCTGTGAAAAATAAGGACTTTTTGGTAAGTGGCTTTGACTAGTTGGAAAATAAAAATAATAAAATAGAGGATCTTTAAAGCCCCTCCTAATAAATTCTTTTCTATATTTTATTTTATTTTTAATTTTTAAGTTTGGTGTATACATAGTAGGTGTATATATCTATGGGGTACAGGAGATATTTTGATACAGGCATACAATGGATAATAATCTCATCAGGCTAAATGGGGTATCCTTAAAATATGAGCTTATTTGAAAATAGGGTCTTTGTAAATGTAATTTATTAAGTTGAAATGAGACCATACTAGATTGCAGTGGGCCTGGGATCCAATATGCTGGTGTCTTATAAGAACTGCAAAGACACCGAGACACACAGGAAAGGCCACGTGGGGACAGAAGCAGCAGTTAGAGTGATGCCTGACAGCCAAGAAGCTCTAGGGACGGCTGGCAGCTAACAGTGACTGGGAAGGGCCCAGGAAGGATCCTCCCCTTGAGCCCCAGAGGGAGCATAGCCCTGCCCACACCTGGATCTCAGACTTCCAGCCTCCGGAACTTAGAAAATACTTTTCTGCTGTGATATTTTTTTAATTTTCAAAACATTTTTAATTTTTGTGGGTACATAATAGTTGTAACATTATTGATATATCTTGATACAGGCATGCGATGTGTAATCACATCAGGGTAAATGGGGTACCCGCCCCCTGAAGCATTGATTCTTTATGTTACAAACAATCCAATTATACTCTTTTAGTCAGATTAAACTGTACAATACATCATTGTTGACTGTAATTACCCTGTTGTACTAACAAATACTAGATCTTATTCATTCTATCTAACTATATTTTTGCACCCATTAGCCATCCCACTACCAACCCCCCACTACCCTTCCCAGCCTATAGTAACCATTATTCTATTTTTTATCTCCATGAGTTCGTTTTAATTTTTTAGCTCTCACAAATAGGCAAGAACATACAAAGTTTGTCTTTCTGTGCTTGGCTAATTTCACTTAACATAATGACCTCCAGTTCCATCTGTGTTGTAAATGACCAGGATCTCCCTTTTTTTTTTTTTTTTGAGACGGAGTCTCGCTCTGTCGCCCAGGCTGGAGTGCTGTGGCGCGATCTCGGCTCACTGCAAGCTCCGGGTTCACGCCATTCTCCTGCCTCAGCCTCCCGAGTAGCTGGGACTACAGGTGCCCGCCAGTACGTCCGGCTTTTTTTTTTTTTTTTTTTTTTTTTTGTATTTTTAGTAGAGAAGGGGTTTTTCTGTGTTAACCAGGGTGGTCTCAATCTCCTGACCTCGTGATCCACCCACCTTGACCTCCTAAACTGCTGGGATTACAGGCGTTAGCCACAGTGCCTGGCCTATTTTTAGTTTTCTGAGGAACCTCCATACTTTTCTCCATAGGGACTGTACTACTTTTCATTCCCATGAACAGTGTTCCCTTTTCCCCACAACCTCACCAGCATTTGTTATTGCCTGTCTTTTGGGTAAAAGCCATTTTAACTGTGGTGAGATGATATTTCACTGCAGCTTTGATTTGCATTCCTCTGATGATCAACTGTGTTGAGCACTTTTTTATATACCTCTTTGCCTTTTGTATGTCTACTTTTGAGAAATGTCTATTCAGATCTTTTGCCAATTTTTAAATTGAATTATTAGATTTTTTCCTATGGAATTGTCTCAGCCCCTTATATATTCTGCTTATTAAGCCCTTTCCAAATGAGTATTTTTCAAATCTGTTCTTCCATTCTGCGGGCTGTCTCTTCATTTTGTTGATTATTTTCTTTGCCATGCAGAAACGTTTTAACTTGGTATGATCCCATTTGTCCATTTTTGCTTTGGTTGCCTGTGCTTGCAGGGTATTACTCAAGAAATTGCTGACTAGAGCAACATCCTGGAGACTTTCCCCAGTGTTTTCTTTTAGTAATTTCATAGTTTGAGATCTTAGATTTAAGTCTTTAAGTCATTTTTTTTTTTTTTTTTTTGAGACAGTCTTGCTCTGTTGCCCAGGCTGGAGTGCAGTGGCACAATCTCGACTCACTACAACCTCTGCCTCCTGGGTTCAAGCGGTTCTCCTGCCTCAGCCTCCCCAGTAGCTGGGATTACAAGCTTGTGCCACCATGCCCAGCTAATTTTTGCATTTTTAGTAGAGATGAGGTTTCACCATGTTGGCCAGGGTGGTCTGACACTCCTGGCCTCAAGTGATCCATCTGCCTGTGACTCCCAAAGTGCTAGGGTTACAGGTGTGAGCCACAGCACCTGGCCCCTTAAGTCTTTAAATCACTTTGATTTCATTTTCGTATATGGCAAGAAATAGGAGTCTAGTTTCATTCTTCTGCATATGGATATCTAGTTTTCCTGGCACCATTTATTTAAGAGACTGTCCTTTCCCCCAACTTATGTACTTGCCACCTTTGTCAAAAATGACTACACTGTAGATGTATGGATTTGTTTCTGGGTTCTCTATTCTGTTCCATTGGTCTATGTGTCTGTTTTTATGTTAATATCATGCTATTTTGGTTACTGTACCTCTGCAGTACAATTTGAAGTCAGATAATGTTATTCCTCTAGTTTTGTTCCTTTTGCTAAAGATAACTTTGGCTATTCTGGGCCTTTTGTGTTTCCATATAAATATTAGAATTATTTGTTTTATTTCTGTGAAGAACATTATTGGTATTACTGCAATTACTGTTGCACCAACCTAATATTTTTTACAGGGATTGCATTGAATCTGTAGCTTGCTTTGGGTAGCATGGACATTTTAACAATACTGATTCTTCCAATCCATGAACATGGAATATCTTTCCATTTTTTTGTGTCCTCTTTAATTTCTTTCATCAGTGTTGCATAGTTTTTACTGTAGAGATCTTTCACTTTTTTGGTTAATTCGTAGGTATTTTATTTGTAGCTATCATACATGGCATTGCTTTCTTGATTTCTTTTTCAGATTGTTCACTGATGACATATAGAAATGTTACTGAATTTTGTATGTCAATTTTGTATCCTGTAACTTTACTGAATTTGTTTATTAGTTCTAGCAGTTTTTTGGTGGAGTTTTTAGTTTTTCCCATATATAAAATTGTGACATTTGGGGCTGGATGATAATTAATATAAGAAAAATAAAAATAAATTTAAATAAATTTAAAAACAAAATCATATCATCTGCAACAAAGAATAATTTGACTTATTCTTTTCCAATAAGTCAAACTGGATGCCCTTCTTTCTCTTGTCTGATTCCTCTAGGTAGGAATTCCCCTGATAATAAATTCTGATTTTACTATTTATCTCTACTTACAACATGAGTCATTAATATTATGTGAGATTTTCTTACCTGCCATGCACTGTTCTAAACAATTTATGTGTATTATTTAATTCTCAAAAAGAAAAAATCTCTGTGAGGTTGGTACTGTAATGTCAAACTGATTCACTAGAGATTTCAAATAGAACAGCTTATAAGCAAAATGTATCAGAACATTTCACCACCCAGAAAATTTGCTTTTGTTTTTTCCTAATGCTAATTTGTGCAATTGTACTTGTTTGTGCAAGGAGGTTCTTGTTTGAGAAATTATTTTTACTTGGAAATATGTTTTTATAGTTTCTTCAATGCTGAGGAAAAAGTCGTTTCTGTAGGTAGGTGGAAAATTTCCTAGGAGATTTGCCCCAGCAGGTTATCTGTGTGCAGGTGGTTTTTGGAGGAGAACTCTCAGGCATGCTACCTATGATGGGGTGAAGAAGGAGAAATTTGGTAGAGGGAAAAAATCTGAAGCTGGGATGGCCCTTGAGAGATGTCTTGACTTCAGTCAAGTGGGCACAGCCTTGGGACCCCTCCCTTGTTTGGAGGCTGCCCAGGGCCTGAGAAATAGGTCAAGGCTGCTGACTTCAACCAACGGCAGTGTCTGGGAGGCATGCAGGGTGAAACCCTCTGTAGATAGCACTCCGAACAGGAGGAGTCTGTGCCCCCAGGTCCCAAGGAGGTCATTGATCTGCTTAAGTGACCCAGTGACTCTATGTAAGTCAAAGAAATAATGGCCTTAGAAGGCTGCATGTCCTTGCGTACTCAGAAATGCATTTGACAGAGAAAAAGGCATCTGTCAGAATTCAAGGCAGAGAAGAATGATGTAGAAAAAAGAGCTGGAAAATTTTCTAGGCAGTCCCAACCAAAAAGATTGTTTTATGGCTTAAATCCAAAAGAATCGAAGAATAGGTAAGGAGATAATAATTAAAACCTCTTAGAAATTAGAAAGTCGATGCATACTAACAGATTTGCTGAAACTTAGGAAAAGTAATATGAAGCAACAGAGAGGAAACAGAGTCAGTCCGATTTACATCCAGACTCAGGGATTGACAACACGAGATACAATGGAAGAAAAGGCAAAATAAGGAAGACTGAGTGGAAGTCAGTTTTAAGAGGCAGTCAGGTCCCCAAATCCCATTCCGTATTCCCATCCCAGAGACTGGGGGCATATTTCTTTCTGGAGGAAACTTTTTCTTTTTGAGGTGACATAGAAAAGGTTGTTGGTATGAGCAACAGTAGGAGGAGTTCAGGGCAGGGGACCACCCTGACCACCAGGATCCAATGCACACCCCCACCCTGAAGCTGAGACTCCCCCAGCCCCATCTTGCTGCTCCCTCCTGCTCCCTGGCCTTCTGCTTCCTGGATGGATATTGGATAGACTTTTCTGGGGAGTCTGATCAACCTAAAGACAGAATTTTAAAAGTTTCTCCATGCTGGCCAGGCACGGTGGCACCCGCCTGTAATCCCAGCACTTTGGGAGGCCAAGGCGGTAGATCACCAGGTCAAGAGATCTAGACCATCCTGGCCAACATGGTGAAACCCTATCTCTACTAAAAATACAAAAAAATTAGCCAGGCATATTGGTGGGAGCCTGTGGTCCCACCTACTCCGGATGCTGAGGCAGGAGAATCACTTGAACCCGGGAGGCGGAAGTTGCAGTGAGCCAAGATGGCGCCACTGCATTCTAGCGTGGCGACAGAGAGAGACTCCATCTCAAAAAATAAAATAAAATAAAATAAAAAAGTTTCTCCATCCTAACCGTTCAGGCATGTCATCTCACAGTGCGGCTCACCGGCCACAGTCCTCCTTAGGTGCCCAGACTTCCTGTCCTTTTCATTTTGTGCAGACAACTAGAAATGCATGGTGTTTCCATGAGAAGAACAAGAGACAAACAAACACAAAAGGTGGCAACACAGAGAAAATGGAGGGAATTTATTCAGAGATGGAATGAAACACAACAAATAAGGGTACCCCAAATATCTCAGATATCTCAGAGTGAAAAAAACATCAACATGGTCACCACAAAATAAGAACAGTTGCTTCAAAAAGCAACATTCAGATAACACGAAGGAACTCTTGGAACTTAGTCCCAGGGAAAAAAGCAAAATTCAGTGAAATTATGTCCCGTGAAAACTCACCAAATTCTCCTGAAACTAGAGTTAAGGGATGAAGTAATATGAAATATTAACAGCAGAGGTAAGAAAATTAAAGGACAAGTTCTGAAGGTCCAACAGCCAAACGTAGGACCAGTGATTGAATAAATCTGAAGAATGATCATTTCTAAATTAGAATTCCATACCCAGCCAAATAATCAATTAAATGTGAGGTAGAATAAACACATTTTAAGGCATATGGCATCTTGGAAATTCACCTCATGAGCTTTTCCTACTGAAGGCATTAGAGGTTGTAAACCCCCAAAAGGAGAAAGAAGGGGATGAGGCACAGGATACAGGGAACAGGGGATCCAGCACTGCAATGCACAGAGCGGTAGAAACTCATCAGGCATGATGGCAACCAGTCCAGACGGTGGGAGGCTCCAAGAGATATTTCTTCAGAAAAGAACTGATAGAACACCTGATGCAAATGAAAAAACTGGCAATGCATTTGGGTTGAATTAGTTAGAAAAGGGAACATAACAAGACAAGTATTATCTGTAGAAAAAAAATGAAGCGGTACAGGGATAGAAAATTGGACTTTACTACATGGTTGAACTAAGAATTACATTTATGTCATCCTAATACTGTAAAGGCAACAGCAGGTATCAAAGTTACTATTTATGGAGGAATGGGTGAGGGTTTGGTGGGAAGCATATTTGCTGGAAGGAGGAGGAGAATAAATGTTTTATCTCCACATTTCCTGAGGGGAATCTACAGATAATGCTAAAAAATGAAAAATCAAGAAGAGCATAAAACATGTTATTCTCAGAAAAGGAGCTAAATACAAAGCAGCTGAAAGATATGGAAATATTTGCCTTTGAGAAAGAAGAATTTGAGATGTGGGAGGTGGAGGATTTTTTGTTATTTTATAAAATACTCTGGAATTATTTTATCTTAATATAGATGTGTTATTCATAAGTTTGAGTAAAAACTTGTTAAAAAGATGGACAGGAGAGAAAAAAGAAAGAATATTAATTGTGCCAGACAAAAAGAAGGGTTCATTTATTGGCCTGAATGAAGTGCTTCTATTTTTTTTCTGCGATGACTTTAGTTGTAAATCAGCAAACCAGTTTCTGAGCAACTTTGGAAGAGCTTCTTATTTACATAACGTTGTTAAATATATTCTGATTATTAGCATTCTAAAATGTTGATCTAAAGGACTTCTAGATTTCTATTTTTATAATCTTATTGTAAACTCCTTTTGTTATAGTATGTAGTATTGGAAACGTATATTTCAATAAATGATTAGTCTACCACTGAGATATCTTATATGAAAAAAGAAAATATCATACAATAAAAATGTCAGAGCTGAAGACCTCATTAATTCAGTTTTTTTTTTTTATATTCTACCTAGGCGAAGGTGAAGTTTACCTTTGAATGCCTAAGAAGAAATGAATATTGTAAGCATCATTATAAGGATATCTTGTTCATTTCTTTAAAAGAAACCGAAGATTGAATGTATATTATTTGAGATTCTTTTTAATTAAATAAATAGGTATACTGAGTTTATTCATGTAATAAATGCTCATTAAGTATTTTGTTCAGGCGTTCTGCTACATGAGAATGCAAAACTAAGAATGTATAGTTTATGCTTTTAAATTGACAGATAAGAAAATTGAAATTAAAATGAGCAATTGTGATTAAAAGAAAAATAACAATAATTGCTATAATTAAGGGTTAAGCAAAATGCTAATAGCCCAGGGGTATGAGTACAAGCTTCATACAGGGAGTTTCACTTGAACTACATTTGGAAGATAAATGAGAAGTATGTAGAGGAATTGATGGAGGACATTTTAGAAAAAAACAGTGACTTGGCTAGTGATACAGGCTTGGGTGCTCTGGGACGAGCCAGTGCTTCAGGAATGTGGGAACATTGAGCAGTGAGCCTGGAGAGAGAGGAGAGACCTTTAGATTTTATTGTTTAGGTTGAAGCAATGAGATACCATTGATAACTATTGTTATTCACAGTAGCCCAAATTTTCATGTTATTTCTATGTGCTAGCCACTGAACCAAGCATATTACATGAAAAATCTCATGTAATCCTTACAACTACTCTACTATTATCCCCATTTTTGTTTTTCAAGCATGACATTAATATGACAAAATTTGTCTAGAAAGTTCATTCTAACACCCACGAATAAATGGTTCAGTCAAGTAGAAAAAAAAAATACACAATGATTTATACAGCTTGCATAAAAATATTCTATGTAATACAGCAAGGTAAAGGATTGGAAAGATTGTAGATACACCGTGGTTTTATTCTTTTCACTACTTCCAAAGTTTTAAAATGTGCATCTGTCAATTTTAAAATAACAATGTGTGTTATCAGAGGAAGAAGAGAAAAAGGGAAGGAAGAGTTTCAGCAAGGAGGAATAAAGTGAAGAGAGAACAAGAGAAGCAGAGACAGACAATTCCTGATAGGCACAATTGGAGGACAGATCAAATGAGAAGACGAACAGCAGAGAGACTCCTTCGTGATGGTCCAAGCAAAAGATAAGGAAGCCTCAATTCAGGCAGACTTCTATAGAAAGCAAATGGAGAAGATGGAGAAAAATAAGAGAAATGTTTAGAAAATAAATCAAAATGACCCGATCACCATTGGACACATAGATGGTTTTGCCCATTCTCCCAGACAGGGAGAGAGAAGACTTGATGAGGCTTCTGAGAGGAAACGATGATAACATGGTTCCTAGAGCTATGACATGATGATCTGTTGCTTATTTCACTCAGCATAACTAGCTAATGTCAGTTTATGCATTGCATAAATTGGTCACATTCCTGTTAAAGAAGAAAGGATGGTTGCATGTACTTGATCTCCAGGTTGATCCAGAACCTCAAGTTCTGACTTTGACTTAATGAAATCTTCTATTCTGTATTCCCAACAACCCAGAACTTTCATGGTATGACTGGCAGGAATATAAAAGAACAACTTGAGGAATCTAACAATACTGGTTTGAGAACATGGGTGACTCTTTATCCAATTGTATTGACTTGATTTTCCTTTAAAAAAAGTCTAATTGCCTGTAAGGTTGTGTGGGTTAGAATGTTAAAGCAACAGCTTCACTCTACTATGTCGCAAATATATTTCCTTCCTGCTGACACTCTGCTTCCTTCTTCCTACAGGGCTTTATGAAACCTTTCTAACCAATGATGAACCAGAATGCTGTGACGTCAGGAGAGAAGAAAAATCAAATAACCCATCCAAAGGGACCGTAGAGAAAAGTGACTCCTGTCACAGGACATCGCTCACAGTGTCATCAGCAACAAGACTGTGCAACAGCAGACTCAAGCTGTGTGTTCTTGTACTGATTCTCTTACACACAGTGCTCACAGCCTCGGCAGCACAGAATACAGCCGGACTGAGCTTTGGAGGCATCAACACGCTGGAAGAAAACTCAACTAATGAGGAGTAACGGAAGGACGAGTGTCACCACAGCAGCAGCTGGCCCGCCATGAAAAATGGCAACTGCTGTCTCATGTAACAGAAACTGGGTGCTTTTACCCTCGAATTACTTATTGCAAGGCCTTTAGGGTAAAATTTAAACAGATGGGCCTGAATCCAAACAAGGACACAACCACAGCTTTTTATTGACTAAAAGGCTGGAAAGTGACTTTAAATTTCTCACACCATTTTATACACTGTGTTTTAATGTTTGGAGGTTTTATTTGCTTTCGTTTTGGTTTGGGTTTATTTGTTTGTTTATTTTTTGCACTTGTTAATGCAGGATTTATTTTGGGGGATGGTTTCTCAGAGGTAAACTAAGTCTTTTCACTGTCTCTATCTCTCTATATTTCTAGTCATTGTGTGTGTTCATCAGATAGTTCTGTCTTTATGTCCTGTCAGTTTCTATTAGAGGAATGATTGCTATGACCTCATGGTATAGCAAAAAACAACAACAAAAAAAGAATAAAAAATAAAAAAGACAAAAAAAAGAAAACAACAAAAAATAAAAATAAAAAAAATCCCTAAGTCTCCCTTCTACCCACAGAACCAATACCCTTCCCGGCCTTTCCTTTCCCTCGCCCTCTTCTCGTCCCCTAAGCAAACAACATCCGCTTGCTTCTGTCTGTGTAACCACAGTGAACGGGTGTGCACACTTGGTGGGCCTCTGAGCCCCTGTTGCACAAACCCAAACCAGAGCGGAGCCAAGGGGGCCTGGCAGGAGTTCCTTTTTAGCTGAACAAACAAGTGCTCTCCATAATAGGTGGAATCAGACAGTTAACACATTTTTATGTTGAAAACTAAATAAAAGGAAAAAAATTAAAAAAAAACACTATCATGAACTGTATTGCTCCAGTTCCCATCCCCAAGTGGCCCAGCCCTTTCTTGCTGGTCCAGTTGGACAGGAGCAGCTATCTAGAATCAGGATGCAGGGAGTGAGGAAGTTTTTTCCTTTGACAATGGAGGTGGGCTTTCATTGTGATTTCAGTTCTGTTGCAGTAATATACGAGCACATTTTGGCCATTGTAATTACAGGGAACAAAGGGATTGCGGACACATATCTGGACTTCTTTTCCTCCCTTATTGTTGTGGAAGAGACACTAGAAATGCTCAAACACCTGCAATATACAGAATATATACAATTTTATTCCAGTATTTCCCTAACATATGGTTTAAAATTATTCCAGGTATACAGTGTATGCAATTCTGCATTATCACAGAGGAACAACTTCTTTTTAAAAAAATAAATAGTTCAGCCATTTTTATTAATGTGCAAAAACTTTATCACTCTAACATGCTCTAGGTAGTTGAGGAAAAGAGGTCTGATCACTCTGTATTTTTTTTTTCTTTGTGGGAACATTTCACCTGCTGAGTGTATATGAATTTGCTTTCTATAAAAGGCTTTTATGAGTTTACAGTAGAATCAGTGGAAGGAAGAGTTAATAAGGGCTGTTTTTAAAAAACAAACAAACAAAACAAATAATTAAAAAAAAACATTTTACATTCCTTCCTATTCTCTAACTACACTTGGGAAGTGCACTTCAGATAAGTTTGCAGTGTGACTGAGAGATGAAGGAAATCCATAGAAAAGGTCCTCTTAGCGAACAAAATTTAGTTATTAACTTTATAGCTATGAAATTTCCCTGGGCATTTGTTTTTGTTCAAACAGACTTTAACCTCTGCATCATACTTAACCCTGCAACATGCGTACAGTATGCATATTTTGTTTTGAAAAAAAATGTTTTGTTCCAGTCTGTTAAGAATATTCAAAAATAATAAAGGTATTGCTTAATAAAATTGCTAGAATTGTTTAGCAGTACATGCACAATATTTTACTAGATTCTTTGTTTTAATAGTGTTTTGTTGAGACTGAAAATCCTAAAATGGTCTGCGCAAATACAAAAAAAAAAAAAAACACCAAAAATGCAACATTCTCCCCGTTTTTGTTCTTTTAAAATTTTTTTTTTCTGCAAATGCAAAAACATTACATGTGGACAGACACATACACATAGGCATATTTTAATTTATGGAAACATCGTGCTTTTCTGGGGACACAAGCCGAGGAAGTGAATGGCTCGGGGGAGACACATTAATTGCATGGAATCGTTGACTATGAAACACTTGTAGAAATGAGCACTTTGGTATCCCTAACCAGTGGCGGAATGCAGATTCCAGTGGTGCTGGGCGGACAAGAAGCAGAGGGATTGAGGCTGCAAGAGATTCCTGAGGAAGAGCTCACAGGGTGATTTTATTCAGATGACCTCTAGGTGAATGGCCAGGAAAGAGTCTGTTCTGACCTTTATCTACCTCTGCTGTGCTAAGGCCACTCCACATGCCGTCTCACCATGTCTTCAGCGTTCCTCATGCTGCTTCTCCCTGTGCCGCAGGCGTTTCCAATCTTGCCGGAAGATGACAAAGCAAATGCGAATTCACTCACTTTTATTGGCATGACAATAAAGTATTCTTTCTAAACACTTAGCAAAATGATGAAAAACAGTATTCCTTGAAAGATAGGTTTTCATTTTCTCAATATATTTTGAACTGACTAAAGTTCTTTACAAATACAAGAGGATCAGAAGGTTCCACTTACCCGTGTTTTAGCGTTTGTTTGGAGATAGTGCCAACCAAAAGCTGGAAAACGAAAACCACCATTACTTTCCATAAGAGGTACGCCCCCCAAAACAGTTTTGAAAGTTGGGAGAAACACTGCAGGCTTCATCGTAAATATAAAGTGATAATTTAGGTGAGGAAGGAACAGTAAGGAGAGAAGGGGAATGAATCCTTTCTCCGTATCAAGTCACCCAGCGTTGGAACAGTCTCTGATGCTGGCGGAATCTTTTTCTTGTCATGTTCATCTGTTCTATTACAGGAGAATGATTTCAGTGCGTAGTATCTATTATTGTAAGTGTGTAACCACTTTCTCACAATATTTCCATTGGACATGTTGAAGCAGAGCAGCTTCTTCTGGGGTCAGCCAGAGGATCCAAATAGGCAACAACTCCTTTCCCAAGCTCAGAAACAATCACTGATGATGCAGATTTCACCACATCCATTCATTCTTCGTAGTAGTTTTCCTGGCACACACTTGAGCATGCTTAAGGTTGTGCACATGTTCATTTTGAATAAGTTCAGCCCCTGCTCCTTTGTAATCATCTTGTTTAGTTTTTCCTGTAGAGGATGTCTACCGTATACTGGATAGTGAACTACAATATTAAAATAATTATTTCTGCAAGCAAATTGAAAACCAAGAAAACAATATTTGTTTCATAAATGTGTGGCATAGATTTCCCTGTGTTTATTCTTTTTATCTGCAATCGAGAAATTTCAGTTTCTGGAATATGTTGGTACTGCTAAGCTAAATGGCAAATAACATAGAGTTCAATGTCATTCTTTATTGCATTTACATTTGGTGATACATTATACTGAACTTTTCTCGCATTAAAAGGATAGTACTTTTCCCCTCTCTCACAAGACAGTAAGTGAAAGTTGTTCTTTTGAATGGCATCATTACAAAAAGTAATTTGGTTTCTTACTAATAACTTGGTACCTTAAGTACTAGAACCTGTAGTAGTTAAAACAAAAGAAAATAGGCAGATAGCAGAAACAAAAGAATGACAGGAAAGGAAGGAAGGAAAGAAAGGAGTGAGGGAGGGAGGGAAGAAGGGAGGGATAGAGGCAGGGAATGAGGGGGAAAGGAGGTTTTATATGAATGAATAAGTACATAATTTTTCCGGGGGAAAAAAAGTAAATGAAATAAGCAATTGGATGCCAGACCCATGTGCCAAATACCTGAACTGGCATATGGCATTTGATATCTGAACAATGTCAAAAACGTTAATCAATCTGAAGCATGATTTACATTATTTCTCACTAACAATGAAATTTACAATGTTCTTGCTACTCAAAGCATTAAATCAACAGAGAACTGAAAGCTGCATTTTGTCTTATTTAGAACTGCAGTCAGGTATTTCATTTCTTTTCTGTTTGTTTTTTCTTTTTCTTTTTTTTTTTTTTTTTTAGATGGGAACTTGCTCTGTTGCTCAGGCTGGAGTGCAGTGGCAAGATCTCTGCTCACTGCAACCTCCGCTTCCTGGGTTCAAGCAATTCTCCTGCCTCAAGCCTTCCGAGTAGCTGGGACTACAGGCTTGTGTCACCATGCCTGGCTAATTTGTGTATTTTTAGTAGAGACGGGGTGTTGCCATGTTGGCCAGGCTGGTCTTGAACTCCTAACCTCAGGTGATCCGCCAATTAGGCCTTTCAAAGTGCTGGGATTACAGGCGTGAGCCACCGCACCCAGCCAGGTATTTAATTTCATAAGTATACATATGCATATATGAGGAGATAGGGTTATATACCATGGTGTGTGTGTATATATATGTATGTATATATATATATGTATGTATATATACACACACACACACACACATACACACATTGCTTGCAAATAAAACTTCAACTAAAACATTATGTAGTCCGTAACAACACATGTATACCATAATGATGAATGATCCTACTTGTTTGTCAAAGTTAGAGCAGCATGATCATTTAAAAACCATACCTACTTTGACATGGGAAACAGACTCTCAAAATGTCTCCATTAATGAGGAAATCACAATTTTGAAACACCCAGAATCTCCATCTTCCAAGCTTTAGCCATGTTTATAAAAAACCTAATATAGCAGGTAGGTATTGGGTGATGATGAATAAAAAGACTTTCAGTGGGGAGAAGGAAAAAAACTAAATATAGTTTTCAAGCAATGTCTTCATGACATTTATAAAAACTATGAAACTCTGCTACAAATTCTAGAAATTCTCCAAATAATTAGAAAATGTACAGATAATCTTCTTAGCCTTGGAATAAAAGTTAAGGCATGAAACAAAGTATGAACTATGGTTTTCATTCTTGAGATACTGTACTTCAGGGTTATGTTTACTGCACACAAGACATTCAGATTAAACTCAGAAGAAAATCACTTGGTTATTTTGTCCCGGGCCACACAGGTAAGTAATGCAAATGATGGAACTCAAGCATCTTCTGATTACAAATTACTCAAGCTGGCTCGGAGGCAAGGTGGGATCCATAGGTCTCAGACACACTTGAAGAGTTGAATGGATTTTCTCCATACTCCAAGATATTTGTAAAATCACTCAATCTTAAATGAAAAAATCAAAACCGTCAGGAAGATCTAGCGAATGTCTCAGAGTTTGTTTGTCATGTTACATTTTGTTCCATGACTTTGCTGTGTTGTTCAATATTTTGGAGGTAAAGGAGAAGAGGGTCTATGGGAATATTTCAATAAAATATAGATTTTTAATTTTTATTTTTAATGTGGAGAAAAGGCACAGGTTCTTAGGGCAAAGCCATGGTTTGGGTATGAGCTTTGGCTCCAGGTGACACAGGGAGGTCAATGATGTATTTGTACATGACACCATGCGAGAAGTGTACTTCGTAGCAACATTGGAGGCTTAAGAGAGATAAATAATATAAATGTGCCTGGACACAACAGGTGCTCAGTAGTAGTTAGTTATCGTGACTATTCATTCACAAAGTGAAACTGGATTGGCTTGCTCATAGGGACTGCTCCTGGAAGTTGTTCAGAGTTTCTGAATTTGGCTTATCTCTTAATTACGTATTTTTTAACAACACCTCACATCCTTAATCTAGCAGACTGACCGTCAATGGATTTTTCAACACAGTTTGAAAGTGTTAACATATATTACAGAACTAAAGTGAGCTCTGATGACTTTTAATATAAACAGCATTGGCCTCTTTTGATGTCCTCTCCCAAAAGGCTACTACTGACAAGCAAACGTTAGAGGCATCTACACAAATAGAGGTGGTTCTATATAAAGTGTAAATTGATCTACAGTGGTACTAGAACTACTGATGCAACTTCAAAGTGGTTGTTAAGCCACTCATAGATCAAAAAATATATATAAATGTTTGATGCCTCTGAATTCCTTAAAAAACACTATAGTAATTTTAAACTTATGAAAATGTTTAAATTGGGGACGGAGCAAGATGGCCGAATAGGAACAGCTCCAGTCTCCAGCTGCCAGTGCAAGCGACACAGAAGACAGGTGATTTCTGCATTATCAACTGAGGTACCGGGTTCATCTCACTAGGGAATGCCGGATAATCAGTGATGGTCAGGGACTGCAGCCCGACCAGCAAGAGCTGAAGCAGGGTGAGGCATCTCCTCACCTGGAAAGCGCAAGGGGGAAGGGAATCCCTTTTCCTAGCCAGGGGAACTGAGACACACAGCACCTGGAAAATCGGGTAACTCTCACCCCAATACTGCACTTTACCAAGGTTCTTAGCAAACGGGCACACCAGGAGATTATATCCCACACCTGGCCAGGCGGGTCCCACGCCCACGGAGCCTTCCTCATTGCTAGCACAGCAGTCTGCGATCTAACAGCAAGGCAGCAGCGAGACTAGGGGAGGGGCGCCCGCCATTGCTGAGGCTTAAGTAGGTAAACAAACTCGCTGGGAAGCTCAAATGGGGTGGAGCTCACAGCAGCTCAAGGAGGCCTGCCTGTCTCTGTAGACTCCACCTCTGAGGACAGGGCATAGCTAAACAACAACAACAACAACAAAAAGCAGCAGAAACCTCTGCAGACGCAAACGACTCTGTCTGACAGTTTGAAGAGAGCAGTGGATCTCCCAACATGGAGGTTGAGATCTGAGAACGGACAGACTGCCTGCTCAAGTGGGACCCTGACCCCTGAGTAGCCTAACTGGGAGACATCCCCCACTAGGGGCAGACCGACACCCCACACCTCACACGGTGGAGTACGCCCCTGAGAGGAAGCTTCCAAAGCAAGAATCAGACAGGTACACTCGCTGTTCAGCAATATTCTATCTTCTGCAGCCTCTGCTGCTGATACCCACGCAAACAGGGTCTGGAGTGGGCCTCAAGCAATCTCCAACAGACCTACAGCTGAGGGTCCTGACTGTCAGAAGGAAAACTAACAAACAGGAAGGACATTCACACCAAAATCCCATCAGTACCTCACCATCATCAAAGACCAGAGGCAGATAAAATCACAAAGATGGGGAAAAAGCCGGGCAGAAAAGCTGGAAATTCAAAAAATCAGAGTGCATCTCCCCTTGCAAAGGAACGCAGCTCATTGCCAGCAACGGATCAAAGCTGGATGGAGAATGACTTTGACGAGATGAGAGAAGAAGGCTTCAGTCCATCCAACTTCTCAGAGCTAAAGGAGGAATTACGTACCCAGCACAAAGAAACTAAAAATCTTGAAAAAAGAGTGGAAGAATTGATAACTAGAATAATTAATGCAGAGAAGGCCATAAACGAACTGACAGAGATGAAAACCATGACACGAGAAATATGTGACAAATGCACAAGCTTCAGTAACCGACTCGATCAATTGGAAGAAAGAGTATCAGCAATTGAGGATCAAATGAATGAAATGAAGCGAGAAGAGAAATCTAAAGAAAAAAGAAGAAAAAGAAATGAACAAAGCCTGCACGAAGTATGGGATTATGTAACAAGACCAAATCTACGTCTGATTGGGGTGCCTGAAAGTGAGGGGGAAAATGGAACCAACTTGGAAAACACTCTTCAGGATATCATCCAGGAGAACTTCCCCAACCTAGTATGGCAGGCCAACATTCAAATTCAGGAAATACAGAGAATGCCACAAAGATACTCCTCGAGAAGAGCAACTCCAAGACACATAATTGCCAGATTCACCAAAGTTGAAATGAAGGAAAACATCTTAAGGGCAGCCAGAGAGAAAGGTCGGGTTACCCACAAAGGGAAGCCCATCAGACTAACAGCACATCTCTCGGCAGAAACTCTCCAAGTCAGAAGAGAGTTGGGGCCAATATTCAACATTCTTAAAGAAAAGAATTTTCAACTCAGAATTTCATATCCAGCCAAACTAAGTTTCATAAGTGAAGGAGAAATAAAATCCTTTACAGATAAGCAAATGCTTAGAGATTGTGTCACCACCAGGCCTGCCTTACAAGAGACCCTGAAGGAAGCACTAAACATGGAAAGGAAAAACCGGTACCAGCCATTGCAAAAACATGCCAAAATGTAAAGACCATCGAGGCTAGGAAGAAACTGCATCAACTAACGAGCAAAATAACCAGTTAATATCATAATGGCAGGATCAAGTTCACACATAACAACATTAACCTTAAATGTAAATGGACTAAATGCTCCAATTAAAAGACACAAACTGGCAAACTGGATAAAGAGTCAAGACCCATCAGTCTGCTGTATTCAGGAGTCCCATCTCACATGCAGAGACATACATAGGCTCAAAATAAAGGGATGGAGGAAGATCTACCAAGCAAATGGAGAACAAAAAAAGCAGGGGTTGCAATACTAGTCTCTGATAAAACAGACTTTAAATCATCAAAGATCAAAGGACACAAAGAAGGCCATTACATAATGGTAAAGGGATCAATTCAACAGGAAGAGCTAACGATCCTAAATATATATGCACCCAATACAGGAGCACCCAGATTCATAAAGCAAGTCCTTAGAGACTTACAAAGAGACTTAGACTCCCATACAATAATAATGGGAGACTTTGACACCCCACTGTCGACATTAGACAGATCAATGAGACAGAAAGTTAACAAGGATATCCAGGAATTGAACTCATCTCTGCAGCAAGAAGACCTAATAGACATCTACAGAACTCTCCACCCCAAATCAACAGAATATACATTCTTCTCAGCACCACATCACACTTATTCCAAAATTGACGACAGAATTGGAAGTAAAGCACTCCTCAGCAAATGTACAAGAACAGAAATTATAACAAACTGTCTCTCAGACCACAGTGCAATCAAACTAGAACTCAGGACTAAGAAACTCAATCAAAACCGCTCAACTACATGGAAACTGAATAACCTGCTCCTGAATGACTACTGGGTACATAACGAAATGAAGGCAGACATCAAGATGTTCTTTGAAACCAATGAGAACAAAGATACAACATACCAGAAAATCTCTGGGACACATTTAAAGCAGTGTGTAGAGGGAAATTTATAGCACTAAATATCCACAAGAGAAAGCTGGAAAGATCTAAAATTGACACTCTAACATCACAATTAAAAGAACTAGAGAAGCAAGAGCAAACACATTCAAAAGCTAGCAGAAGACAAGAAATAACTAAGATCAGAGCAGAACTGAAGGAGATAGAGACACAAAAAACCCTCCAAAAAATCAATGAATCCAGGAGTTGGTTTTTTGAAAAGATCAACAAAATTGATAGACTGCTAGCAAGACTAATAAAGAAGAAAAGAGAGAAGAATCAAATAGACGCAATAAAAAATGATAAAGGGGAGATCACCACCGACCCCACAGAAATACAAACTACCAGCAGAGAATACTATAAACACCTCTACACAAATAAACTAGAAAATCTAGAAGAAATGGATAATTTCCTGGACACTTACACTCTCCCAAGACTAAACTAGGAAGAAGCTGAATCCCTGAATAGACCAATAGCAGGCTCTGAAATTGAGGCAATAATTAATAGCCTACCAACCAAAAAAAGTCCAGGACCAGATGGATTCACAGCTGAATTCTACCAGAGGTACAAGAAGGAGCTGGTACCATTCCTTCTGAAACTATTCCAATCAATAGAAAAAGAGAGAATCCTCCCTAACTCAATTTATGAGGCCAACATCATCCTGATACCAAAGCCTGGCAGAGACACAACAAAAAAAGAGAATTTTAGACCAATATCCCTGATGAGCATTGATGCAAAAATCCTCAATAAAATACTGGCAAACCAGATTCAGCAGCACATCAAAAAGCTTATCCACCATGATCAAGTGGGCTTCATCCCTGGGATGCAAGGCTGGTTCAACATACGCAAATCAATAAACATAATCCAGCATATAAACAGAACCAAAGACAAAAACCACATGATTATCTCAATAGATGCAGAAAAGTCCTTTGACAAAATTCAACAGCCCTTCATGCTAAAGATGCTCAATAAATTCAGCATTGATGGAACGTATCTCAAAATAATAAGAGCTATTTATGACAAACCCACAACCAATATCATACTGAATGGGCAAAAACTGGAAAAATTCCCTTTGAAAACTGGCACAAGACAGGGATGCCCTCTCTCACCATTCCTATTCAACATAGTGTTGGAAGTTCTGGCTAGGGCAATCAGGCAAGAGAAAGAAATAAAGGGTATTCAGTTAGGAAAAGAAGAAGTCAAATTGTCCCTGTTTGCAGATGACATGATTGTATATTTAGAAAACCCCATTGTCTCAGCCCAAAATCTCCTTAAGCTGATAAGCAACTTCAGCAAAGTCTCAGGATACAAAATTAATGTGCAAAAATCACAAGCATTCTTATACACCAGTAACAGAAAAACAGAGAGCCAAATCATGAATGAATTTCCATTCACAATTGCTTCAAAGAGAATAAAATACCTAGGAATCCAACTTACAAGGGATGTAAAGGACCTCTTCAAGGAGAATTACAAATCACTGCTCAGTGAAATAAAAGAGGACACAAACAAATGGAAGAACATACCATGCTCATGGATAGGAAGAATCAATATCGTGAAAATGGCCATACTGCCCAAGGTAATTTATACATTCAATGCCATCCCCATCAAGCTACCAATGAGTTTCTTCACAGAATTGGAAAAAACTGCTTTAAAGCATATGGAACCAAAAAAGAGCCCGCATTGCCAAGACAATCCTAAGTCAAAAGAACAAATCTGGAGGCATCATGCTACCTGACTTCAAACTATACTACAAGGCTACAGTAACCAAAACAGCATGGTACTGGTACCAAAACAGAGATATAGACCAATGGAACAGAACAGAGTCCTCAGAAATAATACCACACATCTACAGCCATCTGATCTTTGACAAACCTGACAAAAACAAGAAATGAGGAAAGGATTCCCTATTTAATAAATGGTGCTGGGAAAATTGGCTAGCCATAAGTCGCAAGCTGAAACTGGATCCTTTCCTTACTCCTTATACGAAAATTAATTCAAGATGGATTAGACACTTAAATGTTAGACCTAATACAATAAAAACCCTAGAAGAAAACCTAGGTAATACCATTCAGGACATAGGCATGGGCAAGGACTTCATGTCTAAAACACCAAAAGCAATGGCAACAAAAGCCAAAATTGACAAATGGGATCTAGTTAAACTAAAGAGCTTCTGCACAGCAAAAGAAACTACCATCAGAGTGAACCGGCAACCTACAGAATGGGAGAACATTTTTGCAATCTACTCATCTGACAAAGGGCTAATATCCAGAACCTACAAAGAACTCAAACAAATTTACAAGAAAAAAACCACCCCATCAAAAAGTGGGCAAAGGATATGAACAGACATTTCTCAAAAGAAGACATTCGTACAGCCAATAGACACATGAAAAAATGCTCATCATCACTGGCCATCAGAGAAATGCAAATCAAAACCACAATGAGATACCATCTCACACCAGTTAGAATGGCGATCATTAAAAAGTCAGGAAACAACAGGTGCTGGAGAGGATGTGGAGAAATAGGAACACTTTTACACTGTTGGTGTGATTGTAAACTAGTTCAACTATTATGGAAAACAGTATGGCGATTCCTCAAGGATCTAGAACTAGAAGTACCATATGACCCAGCCATCCCAATACTGGGTATATACCCAAAGGATTATAAATCATGCTGCTATCAAGACACTTGCACACGTATGTTTATTGCGGCACTATTCACAATAGCAAAGACTTGGAATCAACCCAAATGTCCATCAGTGACAGACTGGATTAAGAAAATGTGGCACATATACACCATGGAATACTATGCAGCCATCAAAAAGGATGAGTTTGTGTCCTTTTTAGGGACATGGATGCAGCTGGAAACCATCATTCTCAGTAAACTATCGCAAGAACACAAAACCAAACACCGCATGTTCTCACTCATAGGTGGGAACTGAATAATGAGATCACTTGGACTCGGGAAGGGGAACATCACACACCTGGGCCTATCACGGGGAGGGCGGAGTGGGGAGGGATTACATTGGGAGTTATACTTGATGTAAATGATGAGTTGATGGGTGCTGACGAGTTGATGGGTGCAGCACACCAACATGGCACAGGTGTACATATGTAACAAACCTGCACATTATGCACATGTACCCTAGTACTTAAAGTATAATAATTAAAAAAAGAAAGAAAATGTTTAAATTGAAACATTTATTATGAAAATTAATTAAATTGAATATTCAATTTAATTGAATTTATCATTATTATAGAATGAAATTACAGTGAAAAAAAGTTAGAAAAGCTGTTCACTTTTTGATAAAGTATTTGGAAATAGATTAAGCAGGGCTCTTGAGTAAATTATTTCATTGACTTGTATCTATTTAGGTGAGAGGTGAATAGAATCAGTGGAGAGAACAATCAGTGAAATGAACTTACAACTTCCGTTGAAGACCAGGTAATGAGCATTGATCTATGAATAGACTTTCTTCAGTGACTGTTTCTCGTAAAACTCCCAGCTCACCGCAGCACTGCTGCTTCAAGATTCCAGTTACCAAAGTGCTAGCCAAGTATGAGGTCATTTTTACCAAAACGCAAATTTCAACTTATGGCCATTTTCTACTGATCATTTCACTGCAAAATGGATAAAACAATAGGAACTAAAAACTACAGCAAAAGTTAAAGCTCTATATGGTTGTTAAAAGTCTGAATTTTATTCAGATTCTTATTTTTTCTTCCTTTTTCTCCATATGGCATTTATTTTCATATCATGATAAGCATTCTCATGTTTGCACTTAATTTTCCTTATTTTTATTTTTCTTAGATTTGTTGATGATGTGTGGCATGTTAAAAGTAGGAAGGAATATATAAACACATGTATTATCTTTAAATTGTTTTTCTGAATATACTCAAGTACTTTTTTAATGTGAATATGAACACGGAAAAAAAGTACTAAAACCAGTTAATTATGAGAGACTAAGGATGTGGAAAGGAACATTCTGGAGTGTATTAGTAGCTAGACAAATGCCTTAGATCTTAAATTTCAAATTCTAAAATTATTAAAATACAAATATGAAAAAGATGCAGAGGCCACTGCTAAAGTTTGTTTATGCCTTATTTCTTCGGTTGCCTAGATTATTCGTTGTAGGTGTATGTGCTTTTTCTGTCACCGTGGTTATGTTAACCCAACTGATTCATCCAAAACAGAATTGGCTAAACTGCTCTATGCACATATTTATATTAGGGCTGATTATTTTGCTCACTGAGTTTCACTTTTCATTGCTTTACTGAATTTCTTTTTCTCTTGTGTCATTTTTATTTCTTGCTCTTGACTGTATCTCTATACAATTTGAAGTTACAGGGCAGAAAGTTAAGCTAATAATTTCTGCTGACTTGATGATTCAACAGGTTTTCAAAAAGACCAGTGGGAACTGAAGGCAACTGAAATGACACGGCTTAGTCTTGCCGGAATCTTAGCTTGAAAGTTGAACATCAACTCCACAATGCCACAGGATCAGTTCATGATATTATCATTTGCTGAAGCACTTGCCAAGAATTTCATTATTTAGAAAAAGCAGAATTAACATTTTTATCTATTATTTTTCTTTTCTTTCTTTAATCTACAAGGCATTCAGAGGCTGTCAGTAAATAAAAGCTATCAGGAACAAAATCATTTTCAAAATTTTTAAACATGATTTATTCTTGATGCAAATCTTAGTGTTCTTACAATTCTATGCAAAGGTCAAGTTGATCTAAAGCATTCTTATTTAATTCAATTATCTTTCTTCTGAAATGCAATACAGTAAAATCAGGTTTTGAATATGTAAAAACACACATCAGGATGATTATTATACTTATGTAAGTAAAATATATGTAAAATGTTCTCATATTTTCACCATATTTAGAGTCTAATATTTGTTAGATTTTTTGTGTGTGCATTTTTCCTTTCCCGTTCAGAAAACATAGTTTTTTATTTAGTTCATATGGTTTTTCTATAGCTTTCTGGATCTCATCAAATTTCACATGAAACTATGCAGAGTCATATTTAGGTTAAGGAAGACATGCAATTAAAAGTCTACCCATTCCTTTTGTTAGTCCCAACATGTATCCAAAAAAACCTCATGTTGTTACATGTAGATTTGATTATCTCCCTTTATTTATTTGGGTCTCTCTCTCTCTCCCTCTCTCCCTCTCTCTCACTCTGTTCTCTCACTTTCTCTCTGATCTCTTTTCCTTTCAACTCAGCTTGCAGGAATGGATCTCATTTGAAATGAGTTGCACTGGTGCCAGTGTGGTTGTTTAACCATGTAAACCATCTCATGATGCTTAGAATTGAAAAGAAGCTTAAATGCTTATGTTAGAAAAATATCTTAAAATACATGAAATATATTAAATATATTGTTAGAAAAAGTTTAGTTGTGCAACAAAGACCCTTTAATTTCAACTAAGAACTGATGCACTAATTCATTACAATAACCCAAAAAGAAATATTCTTTTCAAAATGACTTAGGGAAGCTATCAGAGTTTGTGGGAAAATGCTAATGTAACATTTTCCTAAGAATAAATGTAAAGTTGCAAACAATGACTTTGAGTTCTTCAGGATTAGCAGTTTGGATTTACACGTATTTTAACAAAATATAGAAAATTTACTTTCAAAATTTGGCTTTAAAAAAATCGTGTTTCAACTGAAATGGATATTTAATATCTGCAAAAGTCCATTTTGTTGCATATATTGTTTAAAATAATTCTTAAGAAATTGTTACCTTTCTATTTCTATGGAGAACTAACACCTTAATACAAGTCTAGCTCCTTTTCCAAGACTCACAACATCCCCCACAATGCCACTGAGTTTGTGTTTACCCAAATACTTTGCAAGAGACAGTTTATCCTTGAATATCATGGGTTTGAACTGCGTGAGTTCTCTTCTATGCAGATTTTCTTTGCCTCTCCCATCCCTGAGATAGTAAAACCGACCCCTCCTCATCTTCCTCCTTCAAAGCCTACTCAACATGTGAAGATGATGAAGACGAAGACCTTCATGATGATTTTATATGATTTTCGCAAATAGTAAATCTACTTTTCCTTCCTCATGATTTTTTTCATAATATTTTCTCTTCTCTAGCTTACTTTATTGTGAGAACACAATATATAAACATCTAAAAGGCAGTATAGCAAGATCCCATCTCTAAAAATAAAAATTTTTTTTAAATTAGCCTGGCCGAAGAGCGGGCACCTGTGGTCCCAGCTAACTGAGAGGCTGAGGTGAGAAGATTCCTTGAGCCCAGGAGTCTAAGATTGCAGTGATGGCATCACTGCACTCCAGCCTGGGGGACCGTATGTGTTCATTGATTATTTCTGTTATTAGTAAGGCATCTAGTCAACAGTAGGTTATTAGTGGTTAAGTTTTGGGGGAGTCAAAATTATACATGAATTTTCAACTGTTCAGAGGTCAGAGCCCCTAACTCCCAGATTTTTCAAGGACTATCTGTGCATACAATTGTAGCACTTCTCCTATAAATGTGCAGATATAGTTTAAATGATCTAAGGCTAACAAAAACATATTAAGCGGTTTTTTTTTAAGTTTAAGAATAGTCTATTCAGAATGTGTATCCCTGTGCAATTAATTACAAATAACTAAAATCCTGCAAAATATTTAATGTATCAAATCAGCATGTGATTTCATTTATAGAAATAAAAGACTAGTTTTCTCCCTTCTTTTACCTGTGAACTTGGCTAATTAATCTTCTATTTTTCCCTCAAGCTTTTCTCAAAGGTGGGTATGAAGGGAAAACTTATTTTTGTGACACTAGAGAGAAATTGATGAAGCTTGGGCACGACGTTATTTGTCTCCAAGTTACAAAGATGCAGGTGAGCTGGTCATTCATCACCTGGTGCCCAGCACACCTCATCTTGGCCAATGAGCACCTTTCTTCATCAGGGAAGCTGTTCTATTGAGAGTCCTGGGAACCGGGTCTGAATTGGAACAAGAGGCAGAAAAGCAGAATGATGTTTCTTTCTAAAATCATATCATAAACACCAACAAAATTTTGGGATAGTAATTACGTGTATTTTGTTATTTGAAGTCGCATTATATAGCTTTTCCTCTTCGTCTTATTGAAAGTTTCAGGGAGGAGGAAAATCCTGAAGCTTTAAAATTAATACCTAATGCTTTTCATCTTGAGAACAGTATGTACATCTTGCACAACTATGTTTTAGTTTGTATAAAATAGACACATAAATTACCTGCATTCATGGCTTTCATTCATCTATCTGAATAAACTTACTGAGCAGCCTCTATATTCCTGGGACTGGGCTAGGCATTGGAGAAATAGATACAAAAGACATATTTTTGGACTTCCGGGAGATTTTAGACCAGTGTGGCAAAAGGGCATACGATTACAATGCATGTTTTGTAAAAACTATGGCAAAGTTAGAGTAGTCTGGAATAATTTAACTCCTATTGACAGAAATTAGATGCACAAAGATAGTGGCATTTTAAATTTAATAATCAGACCTAAATTCAGCCAGCAAAAAACATAGAAACTTTACCATGTGCAAAGATGGGTAACATCGAAATAGAAAGTTGGGGGGAAAGTCACTTTATAAAACAAACAATTACATTTAGATTGAAAGAAAGCCATGACCCCTATTGAACAGAGGGAGAAATGTCGGTATAGGATCTATTGAGGAGTGGAGGGAGTAACAATGGGGAATGCCTCAAGGCTTTCTATTTTGCCTTTCAGCAGAGATGGGCAGAAGATATTTGAAAAAAAGTTCATTTTTATAGACGTATATAGGTATTTGTACTCGTGTGTATGTGAGTTCACCAGACATGTATGTATTTGTATTAATAACCCACTGACGTCAAAGTAAGAGAGAAATAAGATTTACTCAGTATTTACCTGAGAATCCTCGTCATCCTTATCCCAGGATTCTGTGGTCAGCAGACCAGGCTTTTCAACAGTCTCCAATCATGAGGTATTTAGAGATCTCCATGATTTGTTTTGTATTTAATGCTGCAATAACCATTCTCAGATAAGCATTTCTGAGGGCCTCTTGAGATACATTTTTCTAAGGAAAGTTTATGGGTTAATAGAGCTTCAATTGTTTTTGGTATGTATTTCCAATTTTCCCTACCAACATTTCCACAAAATGCACAGAGCAATCCAGCTGTACACATGCATGCCTGCTGCATTTTCATAGAAAGTTCTTTCTACCATGAACACATGCCTTTTGCTCAGTTCCTCTGAACTGTGGATTTCATGTCAGAAGAGTAAAAATGTGGGTAGATATGTTCTTGGTTTTATTTGGGAGTGGGTTCTTGAAGAAAGAGATGACAAACAAGAATAGGCAACTTCAGGTCTCCAAACCACAGAATTGGCAAATAGAGCTAAACTGGAAGGGGACAGTCATTTTCAAGTGTTTTGTTTTTTTAAATATCAGGTAATTTCTAAATTATCTGATATTTTAAGTTTAATATAACTTTATCAGCAATCAAAAAACCCGTGGTCAACTTGAATGATCTTAGTCATCTTTTCTGTGAGAATCTCTTCTTGATTTAAAATATCCAAAGGCCTTGTTCACACCTTAGGACACCAGTTAGCATTCGTTTCTATTGATCAAGAAATATATATATACAGATGCTCTTCGACTTACAATGAGGTTCCATTCTGAAAAACCCATAATAAATTGAAAATATTCCAAGTCAAATGTGCATTTGGGACAAGTATACCTAACCTACTGAACATCATGGTTAGTCCTGCCTCCCTTAAACGTGCTCAGAACACTTACATTAGCCTGCAATTGAGCAAAATCGTCTCACACAAAACCTTTATTTTGAGGCAGAGTCTCGCTCTGTCGCCAGGCTGGAGTGCAGTGGCTCGATCTCGGCTCACTGCAAGCTCTGCCTCCCAGGTTCACGCCATTCTCCTGCCTCAGCCTCCCGAGTAGCTGGGACTACAGGCGCCCGCCACCATGCCCGGCTTGTTTTTTGTATTTTTTAGTAGAGACAGGGTTTCACCGTGTTAGCCAGGATGGTCTAGATCTCCTGACCTCGTGATCTGCCCGCCTCGGCCTCCCAAAGTGCTGGGATTACGGCGTGAGCCACCGCACCCGGCCCTATTTTTTGTTTTTGAGATGAAGTTTCACTCTTGCTGCCCAGGTTACAGTGAAGTGGCGCGATCGCAGCTCACTGCAACCTCTGCCTCCTGAGTTCAAGTGGTTCCCCTGCCTCAGCCTCCCAAGTAGCTGGGATTACAGGCATGCACCATCAAACCCGGCTAATTTTGTATTTTTAGTAGAGACGGGGTTTCACCATGATGGTCAGACAAAACCTATTTTATAATGAAGTATTGAGTATCTCATTTAATTTATTGATTTTCTACTGAGTGTATGTAATTTTTAAACCATTAAGAAGTTTAAAATCATTAAGTCAAACATCATCTATCAAACCATTATAGTCGAGGACTGTCTCTAATCTGTAATATGACATATTACATTACATATTTATGTATCATATAATATGTCAATTGTATAAAATGAATTTAAATGTGAATCAACATAGTAGCCACACATATTTAACAATATATGAACATATATTTCATTTTGCATAGTGTAGACCCCTAGAAATTAGGTCATTTTCTGCCTACTCCAAATATCATCTAAATATCATCCAAAGGTTGAAAACTAGTTCCTCAATTATGTTAACATTTTAGTGGAAACATTAAAATGGTAGTAACCATAAGCTTCCCATTAATCCAGTAATGACATCAGATTATTGAAGATTTACGTTCAATTTTACACTTCATATTTTAAAAGATATGAGCTATGAGAACATGACAATGATTAAAGCTTTACAAAATAAAATCTCTGGGGAGAAATGAATAATATTGGGATATATTACTGAGAAGGAAAAGAAGGTGAAAGACAGACAACTTATTTTTCAGGCATCTGTCAGACAAGAACTTTGGATAAATTATTTCTGGCTCTCACAACAAACCTGCATAAAAGGTTTTTTAATCCTAAATTTTTGGAGGAGATACAAATCTCTGAGAGAGTATGAAAATGAGTCAAAATCACACAAGTCGGGAACATCTGTTCTTGGTCTCAAACCCCTATTTTTCTGGTGCCAGGACCATGTTCTTCCAATAACAACACACTTGATACAATCCTGCTCTCCTAATCAGGAAAGAGGCGAGGATCTATAAAATCATTAAAATTCAAGATTAGCCTTAATTAGTAAAAAGAAATCTCACATTTAATTGTCAGAAATGTGGAAGAAATGCAATAAAATCATTTAGGTTTATATTCCTTAAACCTTTGGTCTCAGAATAAAGGGTTAGGTTAAGGATGATCATATCGCATTTATATTAAATTGCTAACAAAATTAGTCAATGTTAACTGCAAAGGGGTGTTCAGGACAATGGTGAAGATGAATGATAGACACTAGCTCCTATTTTGACAAGTTTATACATTAGTTAAGGCTACAGGCACATGGCTTAAAGACAATTGACAAACACACTTTTTTATCCCATGTTCTCATTCTGTGGTTGGCAAATAACAAATTACCTTTGTGTCCAATGATTTGGTGATGGGAAATCATTCTCTTAAACTTGATAAAGAAAATTACTGTTCTCCAGAAAAAAACATTTCAAGAGAGAGAATATCAGTGATGTAATAAGAACTTATAAATGTAAGGAATGCCTCATTATAAACATAATATTATATCCAGCTCAGTGTCAACAATGGTAATTTGTAGAGGAGGTTAGAGATTCTCCATGGACTTGACCCCTGCTGGAGAAAATTCCTACAATGTCATAAACACTCATTTCTCAAGAAAACATTAATTATTTTAAGGAACCTTTTTTTAAAAGTCTGTTTTTTACTTGATTTTTAGAAACAAATACAGCAAGAGATGTAGTTTGAATAATAATATTCTGGTTTGAACTGTTTTAAACTTAGGCACACTGGCTAGTTGGCCTCGCCATGACCAGCTGGCTTTAGGCATTGTGTTCACTTTCTGTCAGATGGCCGTAAGGAGTAACACTGCATCCTGCGAGCATACAGAGGATTCTGGATATGATGGGTTATCCTGGCTCTTGGCCTGCTTCCTGGGAATAAGCCAAAAATAGGTATCTTTGTAAGGTCTGCTAGGTTTTGTGTGCAGAAATTCTAAATAATTTTTATTATGAATTATAGTAAGGAGAGGCCGGGCACAGTGGCTCATGCCTGCAATCCCAGCACTTTGGGAGGCCAAGGCGGGTGAATCACATAAGGTCAGGAGTTTGAGACTAGCCTGGCCAACACAGAAAACCCCGTCTCTACTAAAAATAAAAAATAAAAAAAATTAGCCAGATGCGGTAGCAGGCACCTGTAGTTCCAGCTACTTGGGAGGCTGAGGCTGGAGAATTGCTTGAATCTGGGAGGTGGAGGTTGCAGTGAGCTGAGATCGTGTCATTGTATTCCAGCCTGGGTGACAGAGACTCTACCTCAAAAAAGGAAGGAAGGAAGGGAGGAAGGGAGGGAGGGAGGGAGGGAGGGAGGAGAAAGAAAGAAGGAAGGAAGGAAGGAAGGGAGGGAGGGAAAGAAGAGAAAAAAAGAAGAAAGAAAGAAAAAGAAAAGAAAAGAAAAGTAAGAAAGAAAGAAAGAAAAGAAAAGAAAAGAAAGAAACGAAAGAAACGAAAGAAAAGAAAGAGAAAGAAAAGAAAGAAAGAGAAAAGAAAGAAAGACTATGAAGATCCCAAGCTTATGTGTGAGCTAATATACCAGGCAAGAACTCACTAGAAATTAAAGGATCTACATATTGTTGTTATTATAGGGAAGTTATTCAATATAAATATTCAGAGGACAATAAGTTTGAAATACAACGCTAGGCGTGGTGGCTCACCACTATAATCCCAGCACTTTGGGAGGCCGAGATGAATGGATCACGAGATCAGGAGATCGAGACCATCCTGGCTAACACAGTGAAACCCTATATCTACTAAAAATAAAAAAAATTAGCCGGGCATGGTGGCGGGCGCCTGTAGTCCCAGCTACTGAGGAGGCTGAGGCAGGAGAATGGTGTGAACCCGGGAGGCGGAGCTTGCAGTGAGCAGAGATGGCGCCACTGCACTCCAGCCTGGGCGACAGAGGGAGACTCGGTCTCAAAAAAAAAAAAAAAAAAAAAAAAAAAAAAAAAAAAAAGTAAGAAACTGTTAAACTAGTAAACTTGTATTTAGATTGTCTAGAATTATCTGTATAAGGTCAAACTCAATTTCCAGATTAATATTAATCTATTCCCACTTAATAAAATGTCTCTATTTCTATGTACACTTAAGAGACCAGGGATTTTGCTGATGGTAATTTAAATTTATATAGTGAGGTTTACATTTTTGAAATTAATAAAAATGAATTTCAGTATCACTTAGCATTAGAGAATTAATTATTTAAAGCAATCTTACCTACCTACCATATCAGTAGCTAACTGCTACCTACCACGGCAGTCATGCAACAGCATGAGCAAAAATTGTTTACAGTTACCACGTACCTGCCCAGAAGGTATCCAAAAATTACACTGGCACCACAGCTAAATAAAACTGTGTAAAAAATATGCTATAAAATAATGTAAATATATAATACATTTTTTATGGAAAGTAAAACATTGCTTAATTTTAGATAACAATAGAAAATTGTATATCTGTGTTATCTACAGAACAAATGAATTAAAATTCTTATTTGTCATAAAATGGAAAGGAGAGAAAATCAGGTCACTTGTTTACTAGTCAAAATTATCAGGATTCACCCAAATATATAGTGTGATACTTCTAACTATAATAATATAGAGAGAAGTATTAGCCAATTAAAATCATTTTTATTTAGAGTAGTAGTCATTTTAATGAAATTTATTTATTGATAATGGAAAGCTTTTTATTTTTTATGTTATTTCAAAATAATTGTTAACTTACAGAATAGCTTCAAGAACAGTATAATAGACTTTTTCCTATATTCCCAAACCATATTATAATAAACTGTCAACTTGAAGCCTCATTATTCAAAATATCTTAAGTATACATTTCATAAAATAAAAGCATTATCCTTTATACCTATGATACAATATTAAAAACCAGAAAGTTAATATTGATATTACTACCATCTAGTCCTCAGATCCTATCCAACTTTCACTCATTAGCCCAAAAATAACCTTGAGAGCAAAAGAACCTAATTTATAATTACATGTTGCATTGAGTTGCCTTGTCTCTTTTGTCTCCTTTGGTCTGAAACAGTTCCTCAGTGTGTATTTTACTTTAATAACCTTGAAACTTTGGATGGTTACAGGCCAGTTACATTTTAGAAAGCCTCCTGATTTGGCTTTGTCTGATATTTCCATATTATTAGCTTAAGGTTATACCTCTTTGCTAAAATATCAGAAAAGCTTACCCTATCATGTAAAGCATTATTTCACCCTGTCCCAGTAATGACGACCTTCACTTTAATTGCATGAATGAAGTAGTAGCCTCATGCCTGGGGATATCACACACACACACACACACACACACACACAGAAAAACCAAAATAAAACCAAATGAAGAAAATAGCCTTGAGAACAGCCAGAGATGAGAGCAAAACAACACATTATATACTGAGGACAATCATGCAAAGAACAGAGAACAGCTTGTTGAAAACTATGGGCACTAAAACAACACCTTCAAAATTCTGATTAAAAAAACAGTGTCCCTCAAAAATTCTATAACCAGTAAAAATATAATTCAAGAATTAAAGTGAAACAAAAACATTTTCAGTGGAAGTCTAGAGAATTTACACAATTCAGACCTGCACAACAACAAAAATATGTGAAAGGAAGTTTTTTAGACTGAAGAAAAATGGTACCAGAGGGAAATGGAATCTTCAGAAATTAGTGAGGAGCATTGGAATAGGTAAAATATATTTTTTCTTAATTTATTTCAAATAAATACTACTGTTGAAAACAAAAAGTATAACGCTGTTTTGGGAGATTTCTAAAACAAATCAATAATACTATGTTCAGCAAAACTGATCCTCAAAGAAGAAATAGAGATTTTCCTGGATAAACAAAAGCTACCCAGATAAAGAAAATCTGAGAGTTCATCACTACTACACCTGTTTTGAAAAACGTAATTAAAGTCTTGGAAGTTTAAACGAAAGGATGCTCAAGAGTAAAATGAGTGACAGCATATAAAAATGCAAAGAAAGTGAAAGCTTATAAAAATACAAAGATAAAGATAAATCTATTAAAAATTACAGAATCTCATAATACCGTACTGATGTTTCATAAATCACTTTTAATTTTGGCATGGAATTTAAAAGATAAAACATAAAATATAATTATAACTATAAAACTATGTTATGATTACAAAATATAAAACAGCAAGAGTAAGTCCCTCAATATTAATAACTAAATGTAAATTAGTAAGTTAATGTAAATGAATTAAGATCCCTGATCAAATGACATAAAATGGCTAAACTGACTTAATAACAACAAAAACCCGAAAGTTCCAATTGTCTGCTGCCTACAAGAGATTCAGTTTAAATTTAAGGACACATATAGGCTGAAAGTGAAAGAAAGTGAAAAGATACTCCATGTAAATGGTTACCAAAAAAGAGAGCAGAAATGGTCAGACTTGTATCAGACGAAATAGACTTTAAGTCAAAAGATGTCATAAGAGACACAGAAGAACATTATGTAGTAATAAAAGGATGAATTCACTAGGCAGATACAATAATTATAAATACATATACTCCTAACATCAGAGCACAAAAATATATGAAGCAAACATTGACAGAACTGAAGGGAGAAATTGGCAATAATATAAATAGCAGTAGGAAATTACAATATGTTGCTTCCAACAAGAAATAGAACAACCAGACAAAAGATCACTAAGGAAACAAACAACTAGAACAACACTATAGACAAATTGAACTTAACAGCCCACCAACAATAGCAGAATACACATTTTTCAGGCACACATGGTACATTCTTCCAGATCACATGTTAGGCCACAAAACAGATCTTATCAAATTTAAGATTGAAATACACCAAGTATCTTCTCTGATCACAATGTAATAAAACTAAACATCAACAACAGTAGAATAAAAGAAAAATTCACAAATATACTGAAACTAAACACACTCTTGAACAACCAAAGGGTCAAAGAGGAAATTACAACGGAAATTAGAAAATATTTTGAGGCAAATGAAAATGAACATGTAGCATACCAAAACATATAGGATACAGCAAATGCAGTAATAAGAAAGAAGTTAAATGCATACATTGAAAAGAAGAAAGATTACAAATCAACAACCTAACTTTACATTTCAAAGATCTAGAGAAAGAACAAACTAAATCTAAAGTAAGCAGAAGGAAAGGAAAATAATAAAGATTTGAGCAAAAATAAATGAAACAGAAAATAGAAAAATAATTTAAAAATCAGTGAAATTCACACTTAGTACTTGGAAAAGATCAACAAATTGTCAAATCTTTAGCTATACTAAGAGAAAAAAAATAGAAGACTCAATTAAAATCAGAAGTGGAAGAAGAGACATTACAGATTATGCCACAGAAATAAAAATGATCATAGACAACTACATGCCAACAAATTGGGTAACTTAGAAAAAATGGATTAATTTGTAGAAACATACCACCCATCAATACTGAATCATGAAGACATTAAAAACTTGAAGAGACCTATAACTAGTAAGATGATTGAATTCGTCACCAAAAAGCTTCCAACAACATAAATCCCAGGACCTGATGGTGTCCCTGAAGAATTTCACCACAGATTTAAAGAAATAACACCAATGGTTCTCAAACTCTATTTTTAAGCTCATTTTATGAGGCCAGCATTACCCTGATAGTACAATCTGATAAAGACAATATAAGAGTAGAAAACATAGATCAATAACCCTGATGAATACTAATGCAAAAATCCTCAGGAAAATACTAGCAAAGCAAATTCAACAGCATATTAAAAAGATTAGCCATCAGGACCAAGAGGGATTTATTCCTGGAATGCAAGGGTGTTTCAATATATGAAAATAAATCAATGTAATACACCACATTAACAGAATGAAAGAGAAACCATATGATCACCTCAATTGATGCAGAGGAAACATTTGACACAATTCAATGTCCTTTCATGATAAATACATGTTTCCTGATAAAAGCTAACTAGAATAGAAAAAGAATTATCTTGACATAATAAAGGTCATATATGAGAATCCCACAGCTAACATCATACTCAATGGTGTAAAGCTAAAAGCTTTTCCTCTAAGATCACGAAGACAAGACAAGGATGCCCATTCTCTACATTTCTATTCAACATACTACTGGAAGTGCTAACAACATAAATTAGGCAAGAAAAAGAAAGAAACAGCATCCAAATTGGAAAGAAGGTAAATTATCTCTGCAGATGACATGATCTTATATGCAGAAAACCCTAAACAGTGCACACACTCACACACGCACACTGTTAGAACTAATAAATTCATCAAAGTTGCAAGATAATATAATAATCAATACACAAAAATCAGTCCTGTTTCTATACACTAACAATGAATAGTCTAAATAGGAAATTAAGAAGACAGTCCCATTTACAATAGCATCAAAAACAACAAAATATGTTAGTGTAAACATAAGGAGGTAAAAATACATATACTGAAATCTACAAAACACTGTTAAAAGTAAAGAAGTCAGTGATAAATGAAAAGGCATCCAGGTTTACGGATTGGAAGGTTTAATATTGTTAAAATGTTCATAATGCCCAAAGTGATCCACAAATTCAATGTATTTCTATCAAAACCTCAATGGCATTCTTTTACAGAAATAGAAAAAAACTAAAGTTTATATGGGCTCTCAAAGTTCTCTGAATAGTAAAAACAACTATGAGAAAAAGCTTGAGGCTTCATGTATCCTCATTTCAAAACATATTTTAAAGCTATAGTAGTCAATACAGTATGGTACTGGCATAAAGAAAGACATATAAATCAACATAACAGAATAAAGAACCTAGAAATAAACCCTCAAATAACATTTGACAAGGGCGTCAAGACTATACAGTCTTAAAAGGATAGCCTTTTTCACAAATGGCGCTGGGAAAACTGGATATCCACATGCCAAAACAAAAGAAAAAATGAAGTGAGACCCTTTTTTATACCATGTACAAAACTTAACTCAAAATGGAATAAAACCTAAATGTATTATAAAACTATAAAACTTCTAGGAGAAAAGCTTTATGACATTCAAGTGGGAAATGATTTCTTCAATATAACACCAGAAGCACAGGCAAAGAAAACAAAAATGAACAAATGCAATAATCTTAAAAGCTTCTGCACATCAATGGAAACAATCAACAGAATGAAAATGCAACCTAGGGAATGAGAGAAAGTATTTGCAAACCGTGTATCTGATAAGGAGTTAGTATCTAGAATATATAAAGAACTCTTTTAACTCAACAACAACAAAAACCACTTTAAAAATGGGCAAGGGACTTAAGTAGACATTTCTCCAAAGATGATATAAAAATGGCCAAGAAGCACATGAAAAGATGACCAAAAACAGTAATCATGAGCTGATACGGTTTGGATCTGTGCCCCTACCAAAATTGTATGTTGAATTGTAATCCCCAATGCTGGAGGTGGGGCCTCCTGGGAGGTGATTGAATCATGGGGGCAGTTTTTAATGATTTAACACCGTCCCTCTAGTGCTGTTCTGATAGAGTTTTCATGAGATCTGGTTGTTTAAAAGCATGTAGCACCTCTCCCCTCTCTCTCTTCTTCCTGCTCCCACCATGTGAAATGCTGACTCCCCCTTCTCCTTCCATCACGATTGTAAGTTTCCTGAGGCCTCCCCAGAAGCCAAGCAGATGGTCAGCATCATGCTTTCTGTACAGCCTGTGGAATCATAACATAATTCAACCACTTCTTTTTGTAAACTACCCAGTCTCAGGTATTTCTTTATAGCAGTGCAAGAACTAACTAATAGATCACGGAAATGCAAATTAAAACCACAATGAGATACACTACTTACCCATTTAGAATGGCTAACATTAAAAAGAAAAAAACACTGACAATGCCCAATGCTGGTGAGAACGTGAAGCAACTGAAATACTCATGAACATCTGGAATAAATGTAAAATGGTGTAATCAATTTTGAAAACAGATTGTCAGTTTCTTAAAAAGTATACAACTACTATACAACCAAGCCACTCCAATCCTATGTTTTCACCCAAGAGAAATGAATACACATAGCACCTTTAATAATTTTTTTGAAATAGCCACAAACTGGTAACAATCAAATATCTATCAACAGGGGAAGAGGTAAACAAAATGTGGTTTATCTATACAATGGAATACTATTCATCAATTAAAAACAAAAAACTACTCATACTCAAAACCACATGAATAAGTCTCAAAATGATTATTCTCAAAGTGAACCAGATACAAAAGATTATATACTCTATTGCTCTATTGATAAAAAATAAAATTTATAATGACAAAAAAGTGATCAATAGTTGACTAGGACTAGGAGTGGAGAGTCAAATGTTCCAAAAATGTGAAGGCATAGTGTGTGCCACAGAGGTATATATAATCTGGGGGGGGGGGACAGAGATGTCTCAAGAGATGTGACAGACAACTGGTGCCCCATCCTACCTTCCTCTGGACACCTCTGACTCGAGCTCAGTGTGATATCTATGGAACACCAATGGCTTCCTGTTGCCAGTTCCTGCTGTTTCTTGGTATTTCTACCTTAGGGCTTTCATTCAAGCTACTTTGCTGCCCCTGTAATAGAATATATAATAAGACTAGTCCAGGAAAATCTTCAAAAGTGTTATAGACTTTCAGTTGCTACTTGAAATCAGTTTGCATAGGAATGATAAACCAAATAGAATGGCAAAATCTTGCTTTGATATAAATGAATTAGTAGCAGCCTTGGTTTGTGATTTGTTATAAAACTAAAGTTTTAGTTCTAACACTGTAGAAGACTATCTTTTTTTTTTTCTAATTTGCTTTCTACTCCTTAAAAAAATTCCTCTGAAGAATTTGTAATGCATTAATTTTTCTCTGGTTCTGTTATTTAAAATATTTAATCATTTAATAAAGAAAGGTTTTATTTTAAAATTACTTTTCCTTCATACTCATTGAATACTAATATTCATATTAAATAATATATTCTTTTGAAGAAAAAAAAACACACAGATGGGCTTGAGAAAATCTCCCAAAATATAGTTAAAAAAAGAGGTGAGACACAACTCAGACAAAAAACAAAAAACAAAAAATGCATTCATAATAATCAAAAGATGCAATTCATTAGAATTCAGGAAATCTAATATTTAATAAAAATACGTCATTTATTACTGCGTTTAAAAATCCACAAGTCTTAGTAGTTTAGAACAATGTTTGATGATTTCTCACTAGTCTATGAATGAATTGACTCAGGTGGGTAGCTTTCGGGTTTTAAGGGGTATCTGCGGAGGCTGAAGTGCCTGAGATGGTGTCCCCACTTGCACGTCTGCTATCTCCGCTGGAATGAGGCTGGAATAGAGGGAGGCTGAGTGGGCATTTCTCTCTTTTCTTCCTCTTTTTCCCTTTCCCTTCCCCTTTTCTCCTCCTTTCTCTCTCCTTCCCCTTCTTTTCTTCCTCTTATTCCTCTCTCTTTCCCCACTTTCTCTTTCTCTTCATGTCATCCTTCAGCAGAGTAGCTAGACTTCCCTACATGGTGGTCCAAGGCTCTTGAAGTTTGGAAGGTCCTCAAGTCTTCCAAGAGGTCAAGCACCAGTAAGTGTTGAGCAAGTCCCTGCTTGCACTGTACCTGCTAAGGTTTCATTGGCCAAAGCAAATCACATGGCCAAAATATCAGGGCATTGTGGGAGAGATGATACAAATGCAAGAATATACACAGATGTGATTCCTTTGGGGCGGGTGGGGGGGAGTATCAAAATGTTAATAAAAATTTGCACAAGGAGTTACAGAAAATGAGAACAAAAAAGCAAATATTCGAAGTTTAAGAAACATATGGATCATCAAATAGAAAAGAACTTAATGAAAATGACGTATAGCTAAATACTTCTTGATGATATTTCAGAACAACTGAAATAAGAAGAACCTAAATATACACAGACTGTAAAAGTAAAAAAGGAGAATTACTCTGGCATGAGAATTCACATCAGCATGCAAAATATGTTAGAAGACAATCTATCAATGCTTTCAAAATTTTAAGAATGTTTAAAAATCTGACAAAACATTGATAAAGTGTAAGCATCAAATATTTTAGAAAGTTACATGTTCAAAGCATCAGATGTTCAGTGTGCCTTGAGTGTTAATGTTCCAGGTGGAAGGAAATGGTATAAACACTATCTCTAAGAAAGTAGATTCCATGCAATAGCTACTATGACCACAGATTAGACTAATTAAAGATTGTGCTATTTTACAAAAAAAAAAAAAAGTTTTTGAAATCTAGGAAATAGTTCAAATATAAAACCAATTAAAATATGGCATATCTCCCCTTTGTAAAGCTCCTTAAAAGAATATTTCTATGGGGTTGGGCACGGTGGCTCACGCCTGTAATCCCAGCACTTTGGGAGGCCTAGATGGGCCGATCACGAGGTGAGGAGATTGAGACCATCGTGGCTAACACGGTGAAATCCCGCCTCTACTAAAAATACAGAAAAATTAGTCAGGCGAGGTGGCGGGCGCATGTAGTCCCAGCTACTCAGGAGGCTGAGGCAGGAGAATGCCATGAACCTGGGAGGCGGAGCTTGCAGTGAGCCAAGATGGTGTCACTGCACTCCAGCCTGGGTGACACAGCGAGATTCCCTTTCTATGTTCTCTGCAACCATTTTATTATCCTCCTCAAGCCATTAATTTGACCTTACTTCCCAATTTCTTTAAAATATTCTGTAAAAGGTCACCATCTTGCACCAGCAGTGTCCTGTTCTCAACCTTCATCTTACTTGAGCTCTGAGCAGCGGTTCTATAGCTGATCAGCCCTTCTTCTTCTAGCATTCAAATTGTTAGCTTATAGGACACTGGGTTTCCCTCCCATCTTTCTGATAGGTTCTTCTTTCCTGGTTCCTCCTTTTACTCCTGTTTCTAAATGTTAGTGAGGCTAAGTTCCCTTGGGAATCTCTCCTTTTTCCACACATGATCCTTAGGTGACTTTATCCTGTTCCATGATTTCAAACATTATCTCTGTGCTTACAGTTTGCAAATTTATACCTGTAATCATGGCCCTCCTCTAATACCCAACTATCTGTTATGGAGAGTTAACAGTTGTATTAGTCAGCGCTCTCTAAAGGGACAGAACTAATAGGATAGATGTATACATAAAGGAAAGTTTATTAAGGAGTATTAACTCACACGACCACAAGGTGAGGTCCCACAATAGGCCATCTGCAAGCTGAGGAACAAGAAAGGCAGTCCAAGTCCCAAAGCTGAAGAACTTGGAGCCTGATTTTCAAGGATAGGAAGCATCCAGGTGGCCTCGGAGCTAGATGGCCAAATAGGAACAGCTCCAGCTTCCAGCTCCCAGCCCCAGCGACACAGAAGATGGGTGATTTCTGCATTTTCAACTGAGGTACCGGGTTCATCTCACTGGGGAGTGCCGGACAATCGGTGCTGGTCAGCTGTTTCAGCCCAAACAGCGACAGCTGAAGCAGGGCGAGGAATCACCTCACCTGGGAAGCGCAAGGGGGAAGGGAATCCCTTTTCCTAGCCAAGGGAAACTGAGATACACAACACCTGGAAAATCGGATAACTCCCACCCTAATACTGCAGTTTACCAAGAGTCTTAGCAAAGGGCACACCAGGAGATTATATCCCACACCTGGCCAGGAGGGTACCACACCCACGGAGCCTCCCTCATTGCTAGCACAGCAGTCTGAGATCTAACTACAAAGCGGCAGCGAGACTGGGGGAGGGGCAACCGCCATTGCTGAGGCTTAAGTGGCTAAACAAAGCCGCTGGGAAGCTCGAAGTGGGTAGAGCCCACCGCAGCTCAAAGAGGCCTGCCTGTCTCTGTTAATGACTCTCTCTGACAGCTTTGAAGAGAGCAGTGAATCTCCCAGCACGGAGGTTGAGATCTGAGAACGGACAGACTGCCTGCTCAAGTGGGTCCCTGACCCCTGAGTAGCCTAACTGGGAGACATCCCCCACTAGGTGCAGACCGACACCCCACACCTCACACGGCGGGGTACAGCCCTGAGATGAAGCTTCCAGAGCAAGAATCAGACAGGTACACTCGCTGTTCAGCAATATTCTATCTTCTGCAGCCTCTGCTGCTGATACCCAGGCAAACAGGGTCTGGAGTGGACCTCAAGCAATCTGCAACAGACCTACAGCTGAGGGTCCTGACTGTTAGAAGGAAAACTAACAAACAGAAAGGACACCCACACCAAAACCCCATCAGTAAGTCACCAGCATCAAAGACCAAAGGCAGATAAAACCACAAAGATGGGGGGAAAGCAGGGCAGAAAAGCTGGAAATTCAAAAAATAAGAGTGCATCTCCCCCTCCAAAGGAACGCAGCTCACCGCCAGCAATGGATCAAAGCTGGGTATAGAATGACTTTGACGAGTTGAGAGAAGAAGGCTTCAGTTGATCAAACTTCTCAGGAAGCATCCAGCACAAAAGGTGTAGACTGGGAAACTAAGCCAGTCTAGACTTTTCAGATTTTTTTTCTGCCTGCTTTTATTCTGGCTGCGCTGGCAGCTGATTAGATGGTGCCCACCCAGACTGAGAGTGGGTCTGTCTTTCCCAGTCCACTGACTCAAATGTTAACCTCCTTTGGCGACACCCTCACAGACAAGCGGGGAGCAATACTTTGCGTTTTTCAATCAAGTTGATACTCAGTATTAAACATCACAATAGTTATCTCTATCATAACAAGTCAAAAAATAAAAACAAAAATATATACTAATCCCCCACCTCCTAACTCAAATCTTCTCACATAATTTCTGATTCTGGAGATGGTGCCACCATTCCCTATTTGTTCTACCTGTTATTTTTGACAGATCCCGCCTCTCTCCCCTACTCAAGTCCATCAACAAATTATTTCAGCTCTCTGTGAAAATATGTCCTCAAAATAAACTGTTAATTAGGATTGAGTTGGCTGCAATTAAAATGTGCTTAATTCTTGTGACTTGAACATTTTTTTTTTAAATATATAAATGAAGTACATTGTCCATCCTGTGCCGGGTAGGACAGATCTGTGAAGTCCCCAGAAGCTGCAGATCCTCTGTCCTTCTGCTCCAGCTCCTGCTCTCCTTTCCCCATTCATCTCATCTTGGATTTTACAACTCTAGACATTCTATTCTCATTTCAGGCAACAGAAGGGCGAAAGAGAAAAAGGTCAAAGAGGCGCCATATTTTACGACTGGCGGAGAAATAACACTGTGTACGAGAGAGATTATGCTCGCCCCAAATACAATTTTTAGGAGGGTCTCCCTGTGCCCTGTCAGTCAGAATAGTTGAAACTATAGTAGCTCAGTATATGGTTTCTAGCTTTTTCCCTTTGTAAAGTGGACACCAACAAATTTGAGGGAGTTTGATCTTTTTTATTTGTTTGAATTGATTTTTCATTAAAAGTTGAAGTCCTATTGACATAGTAAATGCATGAGTGTATAATTTGTAAATTTAGTTACATTCCCATAGGATTTTGTGTGTTTGGAACAGCATTACATGAAATAAAAATTATAACGCTCTTTTCACTATGCAGTGTTAATGAATACAAAATTCACTCAAAAAGCTACAAACACACTAAACATAAAGGGCAATCTTTCCAACATTATTTTTTATTTAGATGAATAATGGCTGAATAGGACAATATTAGTTAATATTTCCTCATATGGGCATCTCAAAAAAGACCAAATGGAAAAGAATTATTTGGAATAGTCATTAATACATGTGTATTAAATATAGAGATATACATACACTTTTTATGTTCAATAAGTAGATTGATTATATGTATATAGAATGAGTAGGGACCATTTAAATATTTATATGTATTGCTTTTCATTTTCTGTGCAATTTCGTAAGATAGTAAGATAAGCTATTTAGTTGTAAACACTAATTTATGTTGTTTTTTTAGCATATAGTGGTACTAATTTTAGACCCAATATTTCACATTCTCTCTTTATAAATATATATAATATGTGTGTAGAAATTTATTGATCTAGCTACATTTTCTAGAATATGTGCCTAGACATGCAAATTAACCTAGAACTCTTTGAGTGAAATACTCTTTGAATTAAACACTTTATTGACTGCTGAATAAGAGCGTTGACATTTTAATTTACTTTGATATTTTACTTTTTAAAATGAAATAATAAGCACTACATTAATTTCTAATTTTTAAATGAGAAGTGTAATTGTTCCTCTCCTTTTTATCTTAGAGTGTGGCATATCTAAGCCTCCTTTTCTGGTCTTTTAGTTTTTTTTGATACACAGACGCTTCCCAAGAAAGCTAAACAATGCCTTGAACATAGTAGGTGCTCAAGAAGTTTTTAAAAATTATTATTGCAAGAAGAAAAGTATTATTTTCAGTAAGTTAGGTAATTGAGACAGCTGCCCAGAAGATGGTGCTGTATGATCCCAAAAGAGTGTTCTTAAATCATACTTCAAGGGAGATTTAATTTCACAATGTTGATTATTCTGATTTTTCAGGAAGAAAAAACATCCCCATCCCCAATCCCACACAAATAATTTCTCCCATAGGTAAATTTGTACTTTTGTCCTAGAGCTGCCAAAACAAAGTACCACAAACCGGATGATTTTGAACAATAGACATTTATTCTCCCAGAGTTCAAGAGGCTAGAATTGCAAAGTCAAGGTGTTGGCCAGACCATGTTCCTTCTGAGCCTCTTGGGGAGAATCCCTCCTTGCCTCTTCCAGCTCTGGCAGCCACAGGCTTTCCTAGCTGTGGTAGTGTCACTCCAGTCTCGACCTCTGACTTTACGGGGACATCCTCCTCTATGTCTTCACACAGTGTTCTCTTCAGATCTCCCACCTCTTATTATAGGGATACCAATCCGTGGATGAGGGCCCACTCTAATGACCTCATTTTAACTTGATGACATCTACAAAGACCTGATTTTCAAATAAGGTCATATTCACAGTATCAGGAGTTAAGACTTCGACATATCTTTCTGAGGGGACACAACTCAACCCATAAAAATAATGGTATTTTGCCTGCAGTATCAAAAACACTGGTCACTATGAATAAGTATGTCAAACATTTTGTGTGAATTTTCTAATTAAAAAGTTTGAATTTGCACTATTTTTCCTGTCATTTTCTTGTGCAAATTTATGTATTGTCTGGTTTCAAAGCACTAATCTATAGATCTAATCTATAGCTTTGTTGGATTCAAATCCAGACAATGCAAAAGTTCCATTTTTTTCATATATAAAAACAATATCTACAAACTAGCTCTCGTTAGCAATGTAATTTAGTACTGATTTGACAAGTTAATTTTTCAAATATTCAATATCAGTAAGATTTGTTTCCAATAAATAATAATAAATGCTTTAGACACTCTTGTTAATTAAACCAAAGTGATTGTAGCAACTACCCAACTGGATTTCACATAACAAGAGCTCACTCTGGAATCTTAATTCCTTGTTCAGACCATCATGTAAACATTGGCTTTCTGAGAAAGATTATTTGGGCCCCAAATCTTTCCTCCCAGCTCAAGTTGACTCTTGAAATAAGATTGTCTTTCTTGATATTCATGCAGACTTTGCCAAATATCTCCTGGAAGGTAAAATCCTCTCTGGTTGAGGGCTACCGCTCTTGACTGGGTTATAATCTTATTCAAGGAAACTCATTCAGCTCTTACGTGCAGAGAAATGTCACACATGTTGGAAACAATATTACAACTCCTAACGACTTTTTTAAAGTTTATTTTTACAGGAAAGGTTTTATATACATATATATATATGTTGGCATTATTTATTGATATTGATAGAATAATATTGATATTGACAGAATTGCATTATCTATTGAGAAACATTTTATTTGGATTCATTTTGAAGGAGTTTTGTTTGGAAGTGTTTTGTGATTAAAATCTGAACTCTTCATTCTCTCACATGTGGAGCCAGAGATAGGAATATAGTCTAAAACGCCATATTTGTATCCTAATTTAAATCATTTGTTCAATAGCGACAGGTTAGATAGGCAAGAAAAGGGATGATGATGAACTTTAGGCAGAAAGATGGCTTTTGAAATGTTCTGAAAATTGTTTTGCTTTGCTTTGCTTTTATTTGTTTTATTTTCCTTTAGCAGAGGAAAATAATTTGGAAGAAATAAAATAACTGATCTAGTTGTGTTGATTCAATAACTTATTGTTTTGTTAACAATTTTCAAGACTGGTGTGCTGCACAATGGAATTGCTGTTCACATTTTTAGCAAAATAAGATCATCCTGGGCCATGGGGTGAGTATTTCACACATAAATAATCAATCCTGTCATCTCAAACCTAATCTTGATATTAGAATCTTACCTAATATCATGGTCCATTTTCAAGAACTATACTCTAAAATTTATATTTATCTTCATCAATATTCATCTTCAAACATATTTGGTTGCAATTAACTTATAATACTATACTTAGGTATAGTTCAGACCAAATAGTTAAGTTCCATAGTAAAGCATTATTTTAAAAATTAAGTTTTTGTTCTAGCAGGCATCTGGAGGCAGTGCTAGCAGCAGTTTCAAATAACAAACAGAAAACAATACAAAATGGAAGCATTACCACAGCAATTTGCAACTCACAAAAGAATTTCAGGGAAATAGAATAGAAAAATAACTGCAAGAATATTATCAGATCATAAAAATTTATTTGTGACTCTGAAGCTAGGTCAAAACGACAACAAAATTATTAGCTGAGAAGTGAGCAATCTACTCAAGCTATTAAGTGTATTGTCCTCATGATATGAACAATATTTTACCTAACCTAAAAAATCACAAATGCTAGAAACTAATTTTTAGTTTCTTTAATAAAAATTAATATTTTCTAAAGGGTAATTTTAAATAGTAACAGTATTGAGAATTTTGAAAATGTGCTTTTATATAATGAATCCACTCTCCATACAAAGATGATATGATGATTTTTCCCAGTGCACTGTGATAGAAATTATGCTTGGAATTGTTTTAATAAGGGTAGTGTGCAGGTCCTGTCCCATCAATCTCCATACGAGGACCTTTTAACCAGGGCTATGCTGCTGGCCTGAGGTCAAAGTTCTGCTTTAAAAATAATACAAGAATAAACAGTTTGGTTCTTTTAAAGTTCACTAAAATATATTTTAAAATTTTTAATCTGACATTCAGCTTCATAACAAGATAAATTTACAACATCAGATAAAAATGCATTACATACAAATAATATAAAGGACTCACTAGTGAACTGGATTCCAACAGCACTACTTTTGAGGAAGAGTTTTTAAAAAGAAGCTTCCTCTAAATCTCATGAAAATACATCCATATGAGGAAGGTAATTTTCTCCCCTAGGGAGCAAATGAAGAACCTATCCCAGCATGTGTAAGAGGGATAGGGTGAGGAGGTAGAGGGATCCATGGATCATCTTGGACTCCAGTAATCCTTCATTTCCCCAGGGAAAAAATAGGGGGACATAGACTATGTGAATATGTCTGCCAACCTGAACCCCCAAAAATGAGGAGAAGCCAACATTTGAGCAAGAAAAGAGCAAAGATAGGTGTGAACAGAGGAAGCATTTTTCTTGAGTCTCAGTGGGAAACTTCATTCCAATTCTGCTGCACTAGAGGCCCAGGGGCAAAAAATGCTATTTCTTTCACATTGAAGAGGCTGCCCAGGAGGATGCTGAGGGAACTGAAACTCCACCACCTCAAGCACAGACAACAGCTGATTTAAGGGTCAGAGAGAGAGAGAAAAATAAACAAAACTGTTCTTTAATGAATTATAACTGATGAAACAGAACAATGATAATTTTATATATATATATATATATATGAGCACTCAAGGATGTTAAAGCACATACAAGGCATATTTTTTGAATTTTGTTTTTAAATCTGATTTTTTGAACTAAAAAGGCATGTGCTCCATTGACTGTTATGAAGGCATGAATTTGTGGCCTAAAAGATCAAATAGGAGAGTTATTCCAAGTCATGTAAAGAGACAGAAATCATGATGGCAAAGCTAGAAGACTTTAAGAATAGATCTGCAAGACTTAATGAATAACAAGGTTTATTACTTAATGAAAAATTAATGAATAGATGATAGACAATTAAGCAAATAACAGAAGAAAAAAAATCCCCTAGAGAAAAAAAGATTGAGTTGGAAGATTGAAAGGAATGACTGAGTTCCAGACAAGATTGAGGAGAAAAGACAAACATCTAAGTGTTGATTAGGTTCAAAGTCTCCAAACTGCGAAAATAAACAAAAATTCTTATCAATGTATGCATAGGTAGAAAAAAATGAGTTTGTGTATTGTCATTTTTATGTTTTGCATGATCCTTTCTACTATTTTAGATGCAACAGATAGATTTCACCATTTTAATGAAAATGCCTAACATTTTAATACCAACTAATACAGTGTGGTAAGAAGTTAATATGTCTGTTAATACAATAGTAGAAATATCAAAACCTTTGGAGCAGGCAGAAATGACCTTATTAGCCTTGTGTCCTCAAGTAGGATATTTATTTATCTTATTGAAGCCTGCGTTCATTCATCTATAAAGGGGGGATACTTACATTTTAGAATTGTATTAAGCGTTATGTGATTGCTATACAAAAACATTTATTCATCCTGTACTATATGGAAAGCACTGTGTTATGCATGGGGCATATGTTTGTAACCAAACAAATATAATCCCTGTTCTCAAGGAGACTGTAGACATAAACAGTAATGCATAACAGATATTATGTGACTATACTTTTAGTTGATTATTGATTATATTACAATAAACTTTTCTAAAGAAGCACAGGATGCACCGTGAAAGCAGACTGTGGTAGGGGCTAAAGTCAGACCTGTTTTTAGGTTCTTGGGAGGCTTCCTTGAAAACATAGCAATAGAGGTATGTTCTGAAGTTGATAGGGCTGAACATAAATTACTTTGGTAAAAGAGAAGGAAAAGAAAGGGAGAGTGGAAAAATATGGAGCCTACCAGGTAGAAGGAAGGATATGGACATAGGACTGAATGTGAGAGTTTGGCAGCATCCAAGAACTGGAAGAGAGCTGATTTAGATGCACGAATGACAGCCTGACAAATTCTGCTGCTATCTGTTGTTGGACAAGTGGCAAGCTGAGAATAATTTCCAGTTTTAAATAGTTGTTAAAAAATAAATAATATTTGGTGACAGATGAAAATTATGTGAAGTTCAAATTTCGGTGTCTATAAATAATTTTTTATGAAATACAGCCCCATTCATTTATATATTGTCTATGATTGTTTCTGCTTTGTAATGGCAGCTTTAGGTGGTTGTGGCAGAGACCACATGGCCTGCAAAACCTAAAGTACATACTTCATGAGACTTTACAGAAAAAGCTTGCCAGACCTAGAATAAACGAAACAGAAATTTGGGGCAGAGTAGAACAATAAGACTGATGAGGTAGGCAGGAGGCAGATCAGTATTACTGTGCTAGAAGGCTAACCACTACTTGAAGCATTGCATCTATGGAAAAATGCATTAAATACTCTAAACAAACAACTTCAATATCAACTTTTGGATTATAAAACTAGTTTTCTTTCTGAAAGTTCAAGAATTCCCTTTATAAAAAATAAAAAAGTTTTAGGTTAAGGAAATGTTTATAAAAGGTAACTAACGTCTCTTTCCTTTCCTGGTTTTACCAAGAGAATACTCAGCTGCCCAGTGGTACAGAGAGATAGTGTTATTAGCAAATGCTGGCAGAGCAATTTTTCTACTCTGAATGTGGAGTCAATTGCACTGTTATGTTATGAGGTTGTGAGCCAAAAGAAATAGTAGACTGAGCCAAATGGGCCACTTTGTTCCAGGTTACTCAAATCGGAAGGGACACATCTTGGAAAGATAATAAAGCAAATTAGTTAAGAGGGTATTTTCAAAGCAGCAACTATTGAATATTATGAGTTGGATGGTTTTTTACACAGATGCTGCTTTGAAATTTCAATCAACTGTTAATTATCTATTCTAGTGGGAGAGAAAAGAAGTACAGATATTGCAAAAGCATGAATAACCCCAAGCCAGGCACGTTGACTTTGATATGCACTCTTGTGTATTTTTGGCATCTCATTCACCTAAACAATTATATTAGCTTAATAATAAAGATTATATTTTCTGGGCACTAAGAAATGATGGCAGGGCAAAGTCACTTAGAAACAGAACAGCTTGAGAGAAGCTGTCCTTGAATTGAAAGTGTGCTGTCATATGTCAGAGTGGGCAATGCCTGGAATATTGGGGGAAAAGTGGAATATTGATAGCTACTCCTATTGGCCACATGCAGAGGGCACCAGCTAGGCCACATGAGAACACCGTCTGGAGTCACTGGCGAGTGTCTTTTGCTGAAGGCTGCGGAAATTCCTGCAGCCTAAATTTCCCTGTGAAATCTCCATGTCCCAGTTCCAAACTGATGTCCTGATTCTCATTCCTCCCCAGTACCTCTATGCATGTAGGGCAGATGCAGGAACATTTTTGGCAGTAGATAATAGGTAATAGGACATATCCAAAAAAAATTAATTAATTAAAGAAAGAAAATGTAGTCTGTTGACTTGGTCATTATGGAGTAACATCTAGTTGTACTCTCCTCTGAAGGAACCAGGTAGCAGGAAGGAGACACCTAATAATCCAGCCCATGTAATACAGAAAAATATCATCCCTTTCCCAAGTGAGGCAGTTAATAGGGTGAGACCAGATAGAAAAAAAGGCCGTTCACAAAAGGGAAATGTGGCAGACAGACTCTTAAGGTGGCCACCTGTGATCCCTGCTTCCTGGCAGTCACCATTTTGTGTAATCCCCTTCCTGGAATGTGTGTATGTGTGGGGGCAGGAGTTTTGTGCTGTCCTTCTAAATACACAATAAGGAAAAGGGGGATGGATAGATGTGCTCACCTACATGTGGTTACACTGTTACATCCTATATGATGACGGTAAACATCTTGTTTGAGTTCCTCACCCCCATGCTGGTTTTGAAAATGCAAGCTGCCTGTTGTGGGTTGCCCGTGTTGGGAGGCCCATAGGTAAAGAACTCAAGGCAGCCTCTAGGAGGGGAGAGTGACCTCTGAGCAACAGTCAGTACCAAACAGAAGCCCTCAATTCTGTCCTCCCAAGACCTGAATTCTACCAACAAAAGTAGACCTTTTCCCAGTTGATGCTCAGTAGGGCAGCTCCAGCCAACACTTGATGGGAGCCTTGCAAGACTCTAAGCAGTGAGCACAGCTAAGCTATGTCTGGCTTCTAACACAGGATCGGTGGTTATGTGGACGTTTTCTAAGCTGTTGAGTTTGTGGTAATTTGCTACACAGCAGCTGAAAACTAATACAGGAAGAAATCCTAAGCATTTAATTTGGGCACATTGTGAGGGCCTAGATGAGACACTAAGACTTAAAGTAGCATTTCCTAAATATGTCCTGAAGAACAGACTTCAGGGAACATGTATGTTCTTCATATACACTGTACTTTTAGTATGTGAACATTCTGAGAACTTTTGTATTAAAAAATCTGCTTAACATTTAAGTTAATGCCCAAACTATTTGAAAAATTATTATTTATCCAAAGCACTTTAATGTGTATTTGTGTGTTTATTTATAAATTTATTTAGTCAAATTTTAGTCATAGCATCTTAGTGTATATTAACACACGGAATATACCAAGAGAGGAAGTGCTGATTGAAAGAAAGACGTTGAGATACAAAGTAAGTACTGCATCTGACTATCATAGTATATATTTATTTATGATGGCTACAAGTACTGTGGCTTGGGATTTCTATTGCTGATTGCAATGTAGATCTTTAAAAAAAAGATAAGGTCAGGGCTTTGCACCCCCAATTTAACTTACAGTTAGAGAATAAAATTTTTTCAGTGGCTTTAAAAATGTCTTATTACTTATTTACACTGTTTGGCATATGACACATTCCATGCAAATATTGTATTAAGCACATTGAATTCACAGCCTTGTCAAATTCTTTAAGTGGGTCTAGAAAAGGGATCAGAAATGAGCAGAACCTTAAGATTTTGGACCAGGATGAAAATGAGAATCTTAAAACCAAACTCTGTTGAGTCTTCTTTTGCCATCATAGTTACCTTTTCTTCCCTTGCCTGAGGAAACTGGTATCCCCTTGCTTAAAAGTCACTTGAGATATCACCAGAAGCAGTTCTGTTGCATGGAGTCATCGCTAACTAACTATCCTTCCTCCAGAGTTATAAATAAATCATCTTCAGTATACTTCATGTGGAGGGATTACAAAGTTTTTTCTTAGAAGAGACAACTTGTACACACAAATCTTTGCTAAATCAGGCCAATTTATATTGGCAGAAAACTAGAAAACATGTGTGGAAATGAATTCTAAGATTGCCAGACAAGGAAGCCCAATATAATGTTGAATCAGACCAAATGTATTGTTTTGGGCATACTTTCCTGAGAATCTGAAATTAACGCATTACATCAAGCAGTAGGAAGTAGATGAAAAGTTTGTTTGCTTCAGTGGTTGAACCATGGAGTCAATGGTGTACTGAATTTAATGTGTCTGAAATTCCAGAACTGACATAACGTGGAGAAAGGAATGTAACATTTTAGAGGGATGGTAATGTTGGGGTAGATTATTATAAATGCATTTTTCACCTATTCCTTTTACTCTGTCACCTGACAGGGTTCAGAAGACACTTGGTTTACTAAGATATTAGAAAGTGTATAGGTGAGAACAGCATTAGTATCTTTAGAAAGCTCTTTGGAAACTGTTCCTTAACTGTTTTATAGCTGGGGATAATAATGGGAGATACAGTCATTGAAATGGGCTCTAATTTTAGTAGAAATGATAAAACCTGAGTGATACGGGCCATTTGGCAATGCTTAAATGCAAGAAGGAAGAGGGTACAATTATGGAAATGGCAGCAGGAGCCTAGTGTCAGAGTGTTTTGATCCAAAGGCACCGGTAAAGGTAATTCATTGGTCATGCTGCCCCAAGGAATTAAATAGACAGTGGCATATTAAAATGTTCATGGATTTATTTAACCACAAAATCTCTTAAATTATGGCATGAATACCTACAATAATATTTTACGTCCTCCCAACTAGCAGACAGAGTTAAGTCTGTTCACAGAGGCAGATCTTCTTGGTTGAAAGTGAGGTTCAATAGCCTAGAGAATGTTTCCTTTGACACAGCCACAATAAATATTATATTTTACAAATCTTCATCATACTTATTTTTTGTCAGAATGGCTGTATACTGGAGAGAGAAAAATGAGAGATGGAGAGATTACTAGACACTAATTCTGAGTTGACTTTAATTCCTGAGAACTCAAAATATTACTGAGGTGTACTGCTGAAAGTGAAGACTCCTATCACCTCCGAGATGGTCTAAGACCATTTGACATTCACTGTTACAAAATGAAGCATACTGACGGTAAGCACTATCAGGAGAAGATCGCATAAAGTGCTCAAGGAATATAGGGAAGAGAGACTCTGGATGGAGGATGACTAGAAAGGTAAAGTTTTGAAGAAAGGATAGGTTCATAAGCAAAGACTAAGACAATCTGTGCATTTGGAAGGTGCAGGGTTTGTGCCATGACTGGCAATATCATCAGCGGAAGTGAAGGATTCTAAGGTTGATAGAGTTATTGGGAGAAAAAGATGGATGCGTAGTTTTTGGGCAAATTTTCACCTCTTTAATTCTTGGGATAGGGACATAACATTTATTTCAAACAGATTGCACCTCTTTTGGAGTTTTTGGTGAGATAAGATCAGGTTATAGAAAGATACATCTAGGAACACAGTGTGGCAAGAGGGTAAGAAAGTTTAAAATGGTAAGAGTTTGGACACTCGTGGTCTAGGAGTTCTTTCACAATCTCAGGAAAGAGGTGAATGAATATAAGAAAATCATGAATTGCCAACATTTATAGGATCTTCATAAGGACCAAGGATTCCATGAAATCTGTATCTGGACTACCACATTTTATCCAGAACCCTAAACATTCTACTATCAAACTATCCTTATTTATAGATGATGAAACTGAGGTTTAAGTAAATTAAGTAATTTTCCCCAAGGTCATGTCACTAAAGTGGAGTTAGAATCTGAGCCCAGGCAATGAAACTCCAGAGACTGAGTGCTTAACTGGTCACCATAGCCTTCTCACACCTGAAATAAGGCAGTGTATTTGGCTATGAAAACCATAGCAATGAGCCTAGATTTTATTCCAAGCATAAGGCAAAACCATTGAGATAAGACGATGTGAATTACAGTGTTGAGAAAAGACTAATGTGGCACAAGTGAAAGCCAGTTGTTACAAGCTCAATTGTGTCCCCTGCCTCAAATTCATATGTTAAAGTCCTAACTCCCTGTATTTCAGAATGTGACTGTATTTGGAGTTGGGCCTTCGAAGAGGACGTTTAAATGAAATCATTACAGTAGGCCTAAAATCAATATGACTGGTGTTCCTGTAAGGAGAAGAGATTAGGTTGCACACACAGGGAAGACCATGAGCAGAGACAGAGATGGGGAGAGGACGGCCTCCTACAAGCCAAAGAGAAAGACTTCAGAGGAATCAACCCTGCTAAAATCTTGATTTTGGACTTCAAGACTCCACAAATGAGAAAATAACTTTCTGTTGTGTAAGCCACCCCAGCTGTGCTACTTTATTGTGGCAGTCCTAGCAAACTAATGTGCCAACAGAAACCAAAAAGGTGAGTGCCGATGAGGACTTTGGCTCGTGGTCAAGGACAGAATGAGAAAAAAATGGCTTGAAGATATGTTTCTAAAGTCAAGCCAGCAGACCTGGCTAATTATAGAACATGTAGGTGAGAGGAGAAGAAACACGGATGAGTCTAAGCTTAAGCTTTCTGAAACTGGATAAATGGAGATGGAGATGCCTGGGAAAGGAGCAGGATTTCAAATACCAGAAGACAATGAGATAGAGAGGAGCAAGAAAAGTCAGTAGCTGTGTAGCTGAAAACAGAGAACCCATGAACGATAAGACAATAAACTTGAGTGAAGTGGGGGACAATAATCCTCTTCCCTCGCTTCTCAGAATGTGAGTACATTCTCTGCCTGAGGACAGTGGGATGAGTTATGGTTCTGGGGGTTACAGAAAGTTTGACATGTTTAAAATAATCAGGCTGGTTTTACTTACAAAGTAGGGGCATCAATTAGACAAGATTCACCATAGTTCATGAGAAAATACTGTTTAGAGATTACAAGCACCCTCATCAGAACCACATTACTGAGTTAGAATCCTGAATGCAGCATTTCTTAGTTATGTGCCCCAAGGCAAGTTATAACTAAATCCTTATGTTCCTTGATTTCTTTATCTGCAAAGTAGGTGATATAATACTACCTACTTCATGAGTGCTTGCAAAGTAGGTGATATAATACTACCTACTTCATGAGTGCTTGTGACAGTGAAATGGGATTGAAGTATTTATAAAAAGACTTGGTATATTTAAAGGCTCAATCAAAATTAGTTGTTTTTGTTATCATCATCATCATTATCATTAAGAATAAAACACTAAGGACATAGAAAAGCAATTTTACCTACCAAGATACCTAAATTGGAGCCAGAGTTAATTAAGCCTTCCAAGAGACAATCTCAACAGAATTTACATGGTACTTTCCTAACAAATATTCAAGAAACACTAAAATTAAGTTAATCCACTGATTCCATTAAGTACTATTTTCAGAATAATCTTGTCACATAAGTCTTTCTTCTTCAAAGTCATGGCACCACTGTCACAGTAATGATGCCTTACATGTTATTAAGGAGAATAGAAATTCATAGAATGGTGCCAGTCAAACAGAAAAGTCTCTTTTCTATTCTCAGACCATTGACTTTCCTATCATCCACTTCTTTTCAGCAAATGACCTCACTTCTTTCTTCTCAGAGATGAGGAACGTCATCACAGGGGACCATCTTTGCTTTCTGTCCCCAGCAATGACCACCCTCTTGTGCCGAAGCTCACACACAGTGTCTTCCCCTTGTTGCAAGGAAAGAAGTGTCTGTTCCTGCCTAGGATGATCTCCATCTGTGCTCAGGACACTGTCCACTCCTGCTATTTTCAGGGACTTTCCTCTCAAATTAGGTCCTCCTTGCATTGCTATAAAGGAATACCTGAGACTGGGTATTTATAAAGATATGAAGTTTAATTGGCTCATGGTTCTGCAGGCTTTACAGGAAGTATGGTGACAATGTCTGCTCAGCTTTTGGTGAAGCCTCAGGAAGCTTCCAATCACGATGGAAGGCAAAGAGGGAACAGTCGGTTACACAAAAGCAGGAGCAAGAGGGAGAAAGAGAGGTGTCACACACTCTTAAACAGCCAGATCTCGTGAGAAGTCACTCACTATCTTGAGGAAAAGGAGATGGTGCTAAACCATTCATAAGAACTCTACCCCCATGATCCAATCACCTCCCACCAGGCATCACTGCCAATATTGGGGAATACAATTTAACATGAGATTTAAGTAGGAAACATATCAAAACTATATTACCTCTCTTGTTAGTTTTTCCTCGTATCTTTTGCTTTTTCTTCTCTACTGGATTTTTCTAAGCACAGCTTAAACATTCTTCACATTCCCACCTTAAACACTTGACCCTACTGGCTACAGCTCCCTCTCTCTCCACTACCTTAACCAAGCCTTTTCAAAGGGTTGTCTTTTCTTGCCTTCTCCACCTCCTCTCCTTCTTGTGGCTGCTCCAGCCCCTGCAATCCACCCTTTGCTTTAATAGTGTCTTTCGTTGAGGTCACTCATGATTTCCTCATTTATATGATTACGTTCTGTGTCCCCACTCAAATCTCCCCTTGAATTTTAATCCCCAGGTGTCTACAGACGGACCTGGTGGGAAGTGCTTGAATCATGGGGGTGGTTTCCACCATGCTGTTCTCATGATAGTAAGTGAATTCTCACGAGATCTGGTGGTTTTATAAATGGTAGTTTTTTTCTGCAGTGACACACATTCACTCTCTCCTGCTGCCATGTAAGATGTGCCTTTGCTTCTCTTTTGCCTGTGGCCATGACTGTAAGTTTCCTGAGGCCTCCCCAACCATGTGGAACTGTGAATCAATTAAACCTCGCTCCTTTCAAAATTACCCAGTCTTGGGTGTTTCCTTACAGCTGTGTGAGAATGGACTAACATACTCATCAATAAATCCAGTGGACACTTTTACAACTCTGTCTTTTGTGACCTCTCAGATGCTCTTGGTCACTCCCTGATTCTTGAAATGTTTCCCACTCACTGTTCCCATGACTTAATCTCTGCGTCCGTCCTGCCCTTGCATCCTGGCCCTCCTCTTCCTTCTTCCCTGCCTCTTGCCTCTCCTCAGCCCATTTCAGCTCTCTGTCTTCTGCCCTTCCCTCAGCTCCCTGTGCCCTTGCTGATCCCATTCCCTTCCATGGCTTCTACTGCAGCCCAGAAGCTGATAACTTTCCTTCTTACTGAAGTGTAGCCCACATTGCTCTGTTGGGCTTAATATTTACATAACCTAATACCAACTAAACCTCTCCATCTCTATAGCCTTTTGCTTAAAATCAAAATGCCCCAAATAAATATGGAAACATTCTCACTCATGGTTCTCAAACTTCTGTTTCTATCTTGATGACACTTCCAATGTCAGTTAAACTATCCAGAAAGCTGAGAATGTTCCCTGCCTCCGTTTCCTCTCAATCAAACCTAAGTTAGTGCTGCTGATTCTTCCTCTTTAATTGCCCTCCTACACGTTCATAGCTTTTCACTGCCACAGTCAAATTCCTAATATGATACTGGCTTTCCTAGTGAATCCATGGGTCCTTGTGCTCCAGTCTTGTTCATCCTTGATCTCTTATCCACATAGGCAGTATGGATTTTTAAACAGACACAAATTAGATTATCCTATCCACTTTCATAAAATTATTTTTATATTTTTGGTCATACATTGTTCACAATCTAAATCCTAATGTGGTTAATAAGAACCTTATCAAATCCTCTAATTCGTTGATCTTACCATTTTCTTTCCATCCATCAGCCCCTATTTTTTAAAATTTATCATCACATTTAATTGAAACCACAGGGTGAAACGTTAAAGTCAGAAGAATTGTCACACAAGTGTTTTCACCACAGCCTCTGCATCCTGACTGCCAGGTTTTGATCCCAGGTTCTAACACTTATTGGTTATGACCTTGGATAAGTTATTCAACCTGTTTGTGCCTTAGTTTCTTCACCCACAAAATAGGAATGCCAGTAAAATTGTTCCTACCTCACAGTACAATTTTAAGGACCAAATGGGTAAATTTATACAATGAATTTAAAACTGGGATGGGCATGTCGTAAGAGCTCGGTAGTGTTGCCCAACATTTTATTACATTAACTGCCTTGCAATTACTCTGACTCTCTTGGTGTTTCTCCTACGCTCTTCACTGGGTAAACCTTCAGAAAAAAAAATAAACATAAAAACAAACATATATGTCTCTGGCCTATCCCATACAGCACACAGTAGGCTGGTTGCATAAGCCCCAAGCTTTAGCGGTTCTGTACCACTGTCCAGAACAAGTACAGCCTCTCCAGTCAGCTAACAGTCCTGTTTTTTGAAAAGATTATTTAATAAGTTTTCTAAATTCCTAAAGTTCCTCTAACCTCCTGCCCACACATCCTCATTTTCAGCTGAAGGCTTTGCCTCTTACTCAGTTTGAGAGTTTAGAAGACTTCATACTGAAAGTCTGGGATTTTCTCATCTTCCATCAAAAATCTAATTGAGTTAGCTCCCACTTCTTCCTCTTGTCCTTTCAGAGAAGGGAGTATCCCTTCTCTTGCACACCAACCACGGCCGCATAGTCACTCACCTTCTCAGCGATGGGATCCCTCCAGTGACCGCCACGCTGGCCTCCTTTGCCTTTGTGTTCTGCCAGCTGATTTCTAGTAACGTTCCTGATATTCCTTCCCAGCATTCCTATTTGCACGTCCCTACAACTACTACACTGTTTCCCCACTCTCCCCAAAGCTTGGCTTCTCAATTCTTTCCTCTACCAGGACTTTCAGCTGCTTCTTGTTCCACATCCTCCCTCACTGAACTCTAAGCATGTGAAAGCTTTTGAATTACTTAATCAACTTATTTTGTTTACATTTTTTTACATTCACCTACAGGTGATACATGATTTTTTAAAAACTGTATATAAATATGCCTAGAATAAGCTCTTCTAATGAGTATAAGGAAAGATTCTACCTGAAGAAAAGCACTATGTTTCTTTGTTTTCTGAGAGGAATGTATCTCATCAGTGTCATCTAGGTATCTTATAGTCAGTGCCAATGAGACCTGAGCGCAGACTCACACAGGCTTTCCTGGATGGCCAATCCAAAGCAGGAACTCCCTGTGATTCTCTCTCATCAGGAATTCTCTTCATTTCTCCTCCAAGGGGCTTCTCTCCATTATAAATTTGTTTCACAGCTATCTCTTTGACAGGGGTCTTTGAAGGCAAAGCCATATCTCTTTGGTTCACTCCATTATACACTCTGCCAATGGAGTGACTGGGTCATTGCATATTCATGGGTTTACAGAATAAGTAAACGAAGAACCTCCTCTGGGGAGGTCCCTGTGTTTTAATAACAGAGTGTTCGTAGCTGTAGGGTACAGTGAGGTAAATGACAGTCAACTGATTTTTGCTCTAGACTTTGGTTATTAAGCATAAACTTGCTATTTGGTTATTAACCAAATTTGCTATAAGATACCTTAACATGAGAAGATTCTAGGGCTTTATAAAAAAAAAAAAAGACATGTAAAATCCAATCAGTTTTTATTTAGCAGTATGATTAGGACAAGGTTTTAAGAGTTGGTCACTACACCACCCAGGTGATCCTTATAAATGAAATAACCCAGATGTACAGTCGGAAACATCCTTCTGCAAGGATGATTGCAGACCCTACAAAATGTAACATTTTCAGAAGATGGAATAAAAAATAAACATAAACATAACCCTGGAAATTTTTTACACCAATTCAAAGCAAATATTCCCCATCTGGATTTCCCTTTGTGCAACCATGGATATAAACCAGAGTAAAAGCAATCATTCTGTAATCCCTCAAGTCCTTAAGCAAAGAATAAATGCAATTTTCTTTTCTAGATACAAAAATATAAAAAAGTATACTCTGATTTGGAGCAGGTGTCAACGCTTAAGTGGATCATAAATCATAATTAAATACAAACAGTGCCTTATCTCACCTTTTGATCTTGGTTTTTCATTTTACAGACAAGATGAAATGGTAAAAATCCCTGAATGAATTATGTTTCATTGGAAAATGTGTAGTTGTCCCTTCGGTTCTTGATGGAGATCAGTAACATTGCAGGAGACTTCATCATCTGTTTACATATACTTAGGCACTGTCTTATGCTGGTATTGCAGAATGAAGAAACATAACTGAGTCACGAAAGCATCCAAATTAAAGGCCTATAACTTGCACTTGAAAAATCAATTATGAACTGCAACAACAGACCTAACAAGTTGAACAAATAAAATATAATGATTTACTTCCTCCTGGGGTTGGTGTGAGACTAAATGAAAAAAGATGCAATTAAGTACTCTTTGAACATGTCATATAAATGCATGATATTAACAGCCATCATTATTTTTCCAAAATTTTCTGGCTCATTAATTTATATCTGGATTTCAAAAGATTAATGCACCATTTTTAATTTTAAAAAGACATGTGAAATAATTATTTTTAAAATTAAATTGATATAAATTCATAAAGGAAAACGTTCATTTCTAGTGGGTAAAATGATTTTTAAAATTTGGTCTCAGGTCAAAATTCCTTCTAGGAGGTGTTCTACCAAAATATATCAGGAGAGGGCAGTAATGTTTCATGCTTTAATTCAAACAGGAAAGGAATAGTCATTTCAATTTTTCATTGCAAATCAAAGCATAATTATAAGTTAATGTCCTATCCTGCCACCCACCTCAAAGGTCATCAGAGTATGTTCTATAAATGAAAAGAAATTGTTAGTTTTAATTACATGTAAAATTAGTATTGTATGCTCTGGCAGTACCTATTTCTTTTTGGTTTTACTCTTCATCTCTGAATTGAATAAGATTGTAGGTGATACTATATCCTTCATGGATTAAATTCTATGGATTGTATCATAGTTTAACTTGAATATCTGATTTATTGTTCCCATAATTTAAAATCACTTCAAATTAAATTACTGTGTTTTGTACCTTTTGCATTTTCCACTGAAGACATCTAAATTTACTTGAATGAAATAAGACTTTAAAAAGCAATATTCGCTGTTTTGGAAATCAGTTTGTTTTTTTTTTTTTTTTACAGTTTAAAATGTCAGAAAGAACTAAAAATTGTCCATTCTGCCTAGGTACTCACTCAGCTGAGGGGGGGGAATTTGCTTGTGTTTGAATCATGCCTCTCTTAGAATGCTAAAAGTGGAGCACGGTTCGTTCGAATGTAAGATGTATTTGGAGGAGAAGTGTATTGATGTGGAAGAAATAACACTGTTGTCACTCTGAGGTGCACAGAGCCCAAGACAAAATTCTCAAGTAAGCAATGCATTTGGGGTCCTCTGATCCATTTGTATACCGACACCCCAATTCAAATCCAATTTAGCAGAACCACATAGGGTGGTTGGAATTATGGCAGATTTCAGATCAACTCAGACAAGAGCTTTGAAACAATTAGAATAACTGGAATGCAAGTTTCCCTGGGAAATGAAGCTGACCTAAACTTCAGACAGGGCGTGGACAATCAGTGATTAAAGACTGAGGTATCTGATGAAGTGGTCATTAGGGTGGTCTTTAAGTCATTTTGCAAATCCAGAAAGTTGTAAAGTCAACACATACTTGTTGAGCCTCTGCTAGATATAAGGCACTGTCTCTGTGGACCTCTGGTAACTTCATCATGCCCCAAATTCTAATTTGGTCCCATCCCAGAGCTTATGTTTGAAGAAATAAGCAACAAGTTTTCCTTTGTCTTCCAAATTGGAATTGACTCATATTTCTGAACCCTTCTGGTTTCTGAATTTCATAAATAGGTACAAGTGATAACAAAGAAAATTGTAGAATGAATTAATCCTTATTTCGCTTTCTCAGGTGACTCACACTGGGTCCATGGCAGCAGGAGGGGAGTAAAAAACAAATTAGTGTCTGCCCCATCTAAACTGCCAACCTATTTTCAAATATTTGGTGTATTCCCGTGTGGTTCCCCTTTCCCTGAAATGTGAAATTTTGCATCCTCATTATCCATAAGCCCCTCATTATCCATAATGACTCTTTTTGAGGCACAGGTATTGAGTCTCCCTTCATCTCATTGCTTCTGGTCCTTGTACGGGGTTTGTTTTCCAAAATTACTTCCCTTTGTCAGTGCCTATCTCTGGTCTTCCTGCACACAGCCCCGTGGCCACAGAGGGCCTTCAGTTCGCCTTCAGTGCCTGTGTCCATTGCTTCAGGGTGCAGGCCAGATGTCCTGGAGTCCTTTCCAAGCGGCCTGCAGTCCGGGATATCCCCAGAGTGAATCTGCAATTGGCTTTACATGCTGAGCACTTGACGTGAGCCAGGCATCCAGGTCAGGCCTTAAATAAGTTATTTAATATTCTGCACAAGTCTCAAAAGTTATGCACAAAAATTAATTAGTGACAAATATCAGGAACGCTAACCAATAAAACGGATCTGGGGACTGAGCCTGCCACATCCCACACCAATTTGGTTGACTACAAATAAAAAACAAACATGAATGTGTTTATCAACCAAAATTTTTAGTAGCTAGTAAATAAGTCTAGGCTTAATTTGTTTAATTTACTTGCACTATTGAAGGAGTCATAAAAAATGATCAGAATGAAAACTGATCCAAATCGGTATTTCGATTAATTTCAGTCCCCCCGATTGGTTCAACAAAGCAGAGCTAATATTACTATTAACAATTTGTAGTTACACAAAACACAGCTGAGAAACAACACTTTTCTCATATATAAAGCGGAATAAAAACAATTACCTACCTCATAGAAATAGTTTACAAAATACATGAGATTATTGTAGCTCCTGGTAAATGTTTAGTAAGTGTCAGTTGCTGGTAAGATTAACATGATCACCGGGATGTCATTTCTGAGGACAGACATTTGTGTCTCTTCATTCACTGTGGTATCTTTTGGCCTACAACAGTGCCTGGCACATAACATATACTCAGGAAATAGCTGTTGGATAGAGCAGTGCTCCCACCGAGTGTGCGGCCTGAGCTAAGTTACTCAACCTCCTTCTACCACGCTTTCTTCATGTGAAAATGAAGATAATGTTAATACTGATCTCAGGGTTATTGTGAGGATTAAGTGAGAAAATGCTTATAAAATACTTAGAAAAGCCCTTGAAATATAGTAAAAGGTAAATAATTATTAGCTACAACTATTATATCATCTCTATAGTGTGGAAAAATAATAATTTAGGATAAAATAGTCATTCTTTTTAAATACTTTCAGGACTATCTTATAATCACTTACTGTGTGAGCTGTTACAAATCAGAAAATCAAGTCTCCGGCATTGATGTGACTTTTCCAAGGGAAACTCACAAAGCTCTCTAAGTAACAACCCCGGGACTCAAAACAATGTTTTTCTGACTCGCTGAATCCCATTCTCCAGCTCTGGGCTGTTATACTTGGTCCTCTGTAGGTTTGTTTTAAAATAAAGTATACAATTCATTTACAAGATTGGTTAATAATTTAAATGGTGGCTGATATGAATTAATCTGAAAAAAATGTAATGTGTATCTATTTACACTATAGCATTCTCTAACATGATTTTACCTTGGAGGCAGACATTTGGCACCTTGGTGAAATTCAAGCCCAAGAACAACCCACTGGTCTGAGCCATCCTTGGACCAACAGGATAGCTGAGCCATCCTCAAAATCCAACTGAATATTACCCAGTAGGCCACACAGAAAGGAGAAGACACTAAGCTAGGACACTATTGTGTATGTGTTTAACGTGAGACATTGTTTCCAAAGCAGGCGCAAGTTTGAAACCCAGAAAATGAGAAAGAGAAAGATCTATTAGGTTGGTGCAAAAGTAGTTGCGGTTTTTGCCACTACTTTTAAAGACACAAACCACAATTACTTTTGCACCAACCTAATAGATCTCCAACTGATACAGCTTGGAAATTCAGTAGCCTCATGAGACTACCAGTCTGTGGCAAGTGAAATAATTTTTGTCCTTGCAAGCTGATGACAGCTCATCTAGTGCTATTTCTTAGACTAGACCTTCTCTTTTCTGTTTTCTTCTCCTCGGCCGAGAGGAAACTTTGTGATCTTTCTCTGCCCAATCCACCGCCATGCAATTCTGGTTTCCAAAAGACTAGAAACTGAGACTTATGACCTAACAATTTTAGATCTGACCAATTTTCCCATTCTTAGGAGATATGGCAAATGGTACCCTTTTCTCATTTTCTTGGGACTTTGTATCCTGGGAGTCTCTTATCTCCTTCAGAGCAAGGACATAGGAGCTCCCTGGGCCCAAGGCATTGATTTTTTTAAGGGAAGAATTTTCTGCATTACATTTTTAAAATATCATCTATCTGAGATCTCTTCATAATCTAAAATTAATACAATAATTTCTTAACTGGCATAAGTTAACATTTTCTCTTCACCATTGTGGTCATACTTGGGGGACATGAGGAAGCAAGCAGGTGTTATCGAAACCTAAACTCCAAAACATTTCATTAAGTTGCACAATTGGCTTATTCTTCCTCTATGTCAGGGCTGTTCATGTACAGATATGCTACAGTTGCCTGTATTAAGACGAAAGTCCATAGTATGGCTCATAACGGCAGATGGTTAAGAAAAATGCCTGGTTAATGTTTAATTTTCTAAAAAGCAAAAAGGAAGAAAGTTTTCTTATTAACTAAACTTAAGCAAATTCAAATACACTTTGAAGTATTAATAATTACTAATACTGAAGTGCATTCATCTGTTGAAAACTGTGCTACATATTTTTTTCTGAGTTCTTGAATGCAAACATAGCCAGCCAAATGGCAAATTAAAACTATGGTTTCCCAGAGAACTTATTAGATGTGTTTTGTCTACCGCTGACTCATTATAAATATTTTGAAAACCTCTTCACCATTCCTGCTCTCATTTCACCACAAAAGATCTCAGATTTGTTGATTCCTAAATGGGAGTTAAATTTTGCAATATGAGAAAATTATGTCAAATCTTTTCACTAAAAAAATTGGGAATATGTATGGTTTTACTAGGAACATACATGACCTTGCAATAAAATTTAAAATATCATGTGGGGATATCCCTCTGCCCACTTCTAAATTTTCTAATTATTTGTTTAATGTAATTTAATGGAGACTTTTGTGGACAGAATGACTGCACGGAGCCACCCTGGTGTTTTTCAGCCTTTTCTGTCTCACATATTCCTTTATCAAACTTTCACCCACTGTATAACAGAGGTAAGACTTATGGGAACTAACATATATTATCTATTATTTGACACTCTGCTAAGCATTTGTGTTTCTAATTCTTAATCTCATAAAGTGAGGATAATTATTTTCTTCAGTTTAAAGGTTTGAGAATTGAAGTAAAGATATATTAAACCTTAGCTAGTAAGTGGCAGATTGTAGATACTTAGCTCAGAGTCTGCATCTCTGTACTTTTACTGAAGATTTTGCTAAGGCTCTAGAAATGTAAAAATCAGCAAATGTTCTGCCATAGAGAAAAAAGTTAGAAGACAATATATAGACACAAAAATGAAACAACCTATAGTATGATTAATTTTGAAATACTATTATTTACTAAGTGTTAAGAGAGGCAAGGGATTCACCCACATTCAGCTCCTATTACTTTCCATCCACTATACTGGGCACTTGGCATTTATTGCCGAATCTAATGACTAACGGGAACGATCTCAATGGGAATAACCTCAATGGGAGTGTTGGAAACAAATGCCTAGCTCATCTTTGTTTCTTCTCATGCCTTGTGACATTGCAACAGCCCAAATAAGCTGAAAGTTCAGTAATTAGTACTTGCCCACTTCTCCAGTCCAGATATTCCTTATTATATATTGTATGGATCATTAGGCTATAAGCTATTTAAATTGAGCTGCCTATGAAATACTGATTAGAACTTATTTATTTCTGAAATCAAGTTTCCATGCAGAGAGATAAAAATTACTTTTAATAAATATGAGCAATCTTTTTAGGCACGCACTGACCACCAGAAAACAAAATACAAATTAGTATGGTTGCTCTTGATCATTCACAAACTTACTCAAATAAAGATGATGGCATTTTTTTTCCTGATAAGCCTACCATTGTGCATTCCTTTCCTCTCTTACTTTAAGGTGATAGGATGGAGCAGGTTCCATTACGTTCCATCTCAGCTTAATCCCTTGCTGTTACAAGAAGTGGAAAATGCAATTAAATGTACTTCTGAAACCTTCCCCTAGAGTGCTGTTTACAATATTGCCTGCATTAAACAGGCTGAGCACGGTGATGCAGCCTCTTCTCTTTGCATCTGGTGGCTTTATGAAGCTTTGGGAAACCCGTTTGTAAATTAAAGTGTTCCATCAGCAGCTCTAAGAATAAATCCCAGTTTGTTATAAAAAAAATAGTTTAAATAAACACTCTTGTGAGTTTTATTTGGAATGGGGTTTTAGACTGGGAGGGCTAGCAGGAGACTCCACAGGGGCTAAATTTGGGTTCCATTTGGCAAAAAAAAAAAAAAAAAGTGAAATTTTAATACTAGCAGTGCTTAAAATTACCTTAAAATATGATTCTAAACCAAGCGGGACTTTTCCTCCTTCACCTTAAATGTTAATCCATTATAAGATAAGCAGAAACCACCATGAAAACTGCCCATTTCTTGAACTGAAGGACACTGCTTTCTCATCTGACCTATGACCCATTTGCTTCTCTCCTAAGGAAGGTTGTTAAGGAAGGAGGCAGGGAGACAAAAGAAGATGAAATGTTCTTGAATCCACTTCGGGCTCATTGGGCAGCTGCCATCAGGGTTTCCAGCCTCTTGGTGAAGCCGTTTCCTTACCTAAACTGGAGTCATCCACGGAAGAGGTATTAGGCACCTTTTCTACCTACAGTATCCTCGTTTTGTCTTGAACTGGTTGTGAATTTGACGGGGCAGACACATTGAGAAACCATTTCTTCAGCATATTTCTTCAAATCCAGAAGACGGATGGCCAGTTTATATGTCAGCACTTCCTTCTGACTATCCCATTTCCCTCTCTAAAAGCTGTTTTCTCTTTCCCTCCCTCAATGACCACATTCTCAGGCATCCACCATGGGCCAGACCTGTCCTGGGAGATAGGGCTGAGTCACAGCTTCTGACCTTGGGAATCATTCATTCCTCTTCTTGGGGCCTTTCCTTGCTTCCTTTCTTGTATTTTCCCTGCTAATAGTGTCTGCTGTGTATGGCAGAATAATGGGGGGCTGCATCTCTGCCATGCCCTGCTCACTCTCAAGGAAGCAGCTTTCCAGGTCAACATTTCACCTCCATCTGTGCTGCCTCCCTGCTCTGCGCCCGCCTCCCCTGCCCTCCCAGCCGCTCTTCTGTAAGTGTGTTAAGTAAACACAAGATGACTTGCGATCCTCTTCAGTAGCAGCGACAAATGTGTTGAGAGCCTGAGGGGCGTCAAGCGTGGTGATAAGTGCTCAGGGTGGCAGAAGGCATCAGGGAAGGATGTCAGGATGTCAGTCTGTGTCTTCCCCAGACCCTCTGATCTGTGGACATCCTCAAAGTCAGCCAGAGGTCCTGCCTGACTGACTGGTGAGCCAACCTGCCTGAGGCCACCTGTGTGTCGGTCTGCTCAGACCCACCAGGTCAGGGCCGGGAGGATCCAGTGAGTCTAGAAACACATTTGCTCTCAAAAATCACAGCATTTTCCTCACCCTCATCACACTCACTGTCTTTATAACTAGACTTCTGGCACTGTGTTTCAGTTCAGCTTTCTTTTTTCCTTGTTGGGATGAATGTTTTAACATGACTCCAAGTCTCCCGAGCTGGTGCCCTCCACCCAGACCTATGTCTTACCCACTCCACCTTCTATGAATGGCATTGAACCCTGAAGTGAGGGGCTGAACACCCTACTGTGTCCCACCTGACACTAAGCATTCAACACAAGCAGGATGTTCATCCAAGTTGGGAACTATGTGCATAGAAACACTTACTGAGGGAAACTTGAGCAGACTCTGGTCAACTTCCACAGTGGCAAGCCCTACCTGTTGGGCTCACTCTTCCCATCCTGTTCTTTTAGGCCCCACTCTCTTCTGCCCACCCTGCCACTGGCTGTAGCTTCCTAGGTCCCAGACTGCCCTAAAACACATCCCACTGCAATCAGAACAGCAGAGCTCCCACCCCAGAAAAGGGTAGGCTTATCATATAGCTAGAAAGACTTACGTAACTACAACATGAGCCAGTTATGTTAACAGTATTGCTATAAGCCATTAAATCTTACAAAAAGGGAAGCAGAGAACACAGGAAAGTGAAAAAGTAGTAAAAGATTTGTAGAGGAAGAGGTTTTGAGGCGGCCTATAAAGGAAAAGTTGGTAAAGAAAAGGGATAGTATGCAGAATGAAGACTAAGATTAAAATGCAGAGGTGAGAGGTGGAAATGTTTTGCAGAACTATAAAGTTCATTTAGGTGGTAATAGAAAAATCTTTAGAGATTTGACTGAGGTCAGACAGGGAAAGGATGTGTATGAAGGGCTAAATAATAAAAAGAGTCCTGTACAGACAGCCTAGAGATTTGGATGATAATTTCAGCTTTGCCATGGCCAGAAATATGATTTTAGACAAATTATGTATCCCTTTTACACAAGTAATTTAGACTGGCCCATTTATGGTTCGCCTGGAGATCACTAAACCTTTTAGAGAATGCATATTATGTAATAAAATTATATAATAAGATTAGTCTGTTGCTTATTCTAATGAATGACTCCTTAAGACTTTGGAAGGAAAGATGATTTTGTGGAATTAGGAAAGTTAATAAGGAATGCACTGCACAATGAGTAAGAAGGCAAAAGTAAAAAAATAGGGAAATTAGTTGAAGGACTTGTATAATAGTGTGGTAAGTATTAGAATGTGGAAGAATGGAATGTGACAGGCTTTAAAAAAGCAAGAAATTTACAGAATGTTCTTGTGATTAGGAAAACAGAAGAGTAAATAAAAAAGGCTCAAGATGACTTATATGGTTTCTAACCTGAGTGGTTGCAGGAACGATAGTGTCATCCTTCAAAATAAAGAACTTTGGAATAGGATCTAGACCTGGGGTGGCAAACCTTTTCTGTAAAAAGCCACATAGTAAATGTTTTTGTGGCCATATTGTCTCTGTTAGCATTATTTAATTCTGCTGTTATAATACAAATTAGCTGTAGACAATATGCACACAAATGGTCACGTGTTCCCATAAAGCTTTATTTATAAAAACAAGAAGCAGAACAAATTTGGCCAATGAATAGCAGTTTGCTGACCCTTGAGCTAGACGAATCATTAAGATGTGTTGATATTTGCAAAGGTTGATTTTTGAGAGATCACAAACTTAAATGCCTGCAGTGTCTACCAGGGGCACAAATATGTAAATCAATTTAACACAAGTAGTAGAGAGTGGTGGAGGCCGTGACAAAATGAAGAGTGTGTGACGCACGTAATGAGATTTAACTTCAAAATATTAAGATAAAGTTGTATCAGCTGATCAAAACAAGCGGCAGACACAAGAAGAGGACACTCAGGTGGAGGTATCTGGAAGTGAATAGATTACAAATGGACATTATGGAATTATGCATACAAATGTGTGACACTGAATTGTCAAATAAGAGAGTAAAGGGGAAAAGCATGAATTTCAGCACTGAGTCCTAGAATACGCCCGCTTTAGGAAATAGAATAATCTGGAAGCCACAGTAGGAGTGACCCAAGAAGCAAGAGCCTAATAAAGGGGGAAATGTTTTCTTAAGCGCTGAAAACAAAAGAGTGTGAAAAAGTGGCAGTGAGATCAATCGGGCACCCTGCTGCTTGGCAAACACAGGGAACAAAGACTATGGTGAGACCAATTGGTCTGGAGTTTGAGGGACATTGATAACCTTGGAGAGGGCTGGTTCAGTGACAAGATAAGCCGCAGTTGCAAAGATTTAAAGATAATATTTTGTATTTTAGAAAAGGATACAGGAGAAGAAACCACAGTGCACAATACTGCAGACAGAATGTGGGGCGTGGCAGCAGACAGGCCTGGTTCACTTCTCGACGTCAAACTTCCTAGCTATGTCGGTCATCTTGCTAAAGTGATGTAATATATTCAAGATTCAGTTTTGTCTTTTACAAAAGGAAGACGTTAATATCTATCATCGGAATTGTGATGAAAAGAGAAGCAAAACTGGTTCATGCGCATCGTAGCACGCTGGCTGCACCTGTCGGCCACTCGCACCCACTCCCTTCTCCCCTGACCTCGCAGGCCTCTTGATTGTAGATTCCAGTGTTAAAAACTGTGGTGGTCAGCACTCTGTGGTATCTTGGTCTAAACCAACCGCATGTCCTGGTTCCTGTGAAAAGTCCTAAACATTTGGAGTGTGACAGGCTGAAGTTAAAGGGTCCAGTTGAATCCACGAAGTGGTGTATTTTCTCAAATAAGGAAATGTACCAGCAAGAACTGTAGCTTCATTCCACAGTAGTCCCCCTTTATTCTCAGAGGATACATTCCAAGACCCCCAGTGGATGCCTGAAGCCACAGATAGGACGAACCCTACATATATACTGGTTTTCCCTATACAAACGTACCGATGATAAAGTTTAATTAGTGCAGTTTAATTAATTAGTACGACGATAAAGTTTAATTAAACAATAAAGTTTAATTGTGATGAAGTTTAATTAGGCACAGTAAGAGATGAACAATAATATCTAATAATAAAATAGAAAAATTTTAACAATATGCCAGCATCACTACTTTGGTACTTTAGGGTCACTGTTGGGTAAAATAAGGATTATTTGAACATCAGCACTGTGATACCAGGACAGTTGATTTGATAACCAAGGCGACTATGTGACTCACAGCAGGGAGTATCTTCAGTGTGGATGCTCTGGACAAAGGGAGAATTCACATCTCAGATTGGACAGCATGAGATTTCATCACACTATTCAGGATGGTGCACAATTTAAAACTTATGAATTGTTTCTTTCTTTAATTTTCTATATTTTATATTATATATATTATATATTTATAGCACAAATCCTATAGAGCACAGAAACTCAAGATAGCCACATAGAGAATGAAGGAGTCACCTGGCTCAAAGGTGAGCAAAGGGACCACAGCAGCCCCCACCAATACCTTGGACACCTAGAGACCTCACTCCTGGGGACTCCTGCTGTCCTACAGGCACTAGGCTCAGCTGAGGTAGCTGCCTGGGGTCCATGCAGCTGTGCTCTCCCTGCAGAAAGAGCTATACTGTCCTGCCCTCTGTGGCCCTTGCAACTACTGTGCTACACCATTATGGCTGGAACTGGAACTACTTTTGGAGTGTGTCCTGCTACAGGGGCAAGTGGCCATGGCAACCTTCCATCCTTGAGGCTTACCTAGCCACTACCAAATCACCTTCGCCTGCTCCTTTGAGTCAAACTGTGAGCTCCTCTAACACCCTACCCCGTGGAGCTGAGTCACTGCAGAGCCATGCCACCTACCCTTGCCAGTTGCAGCTACACCCTGCACCCTTGGTGCCCGAGCTGACGTTGCCTACTCTCTCCTGGGGAAAGAGTGCCTTGGCAAAGCCACTCCATCGTCCTTCCCAGTCACTGCTGGCCCTGCCCCTAGGGACCCACACAGAAGCAGCACATTCCCTTCCAGAGGAATGATGCCTTGGTGTAGCTGCTCTGTCTACCCTTCCCAACTGATGCTGCTGCACCCTGCTGCCTGTGCCAGAGCCAAAGCAGTGCCTAGCCTCCTGGGAAAACAGGAGTCGCCTCCTGTGTCCATTGGTCCTCCATCCATGGATTCAATCAACTTCAAATCAAAAATATATTTTTAAAAAGGATAGTTGCTTCTGTAGTAACCATTTACAGACTATTTTTGTCATTGTTTCCTAAACAATACAGTATAACAAGTATTTGCATAGCATTTAGATTGTATTAGGTATTATGAGTAATCTAGGAATGATTTGGAGCATATAGGAGCATCTGCCTTGGCTGTATGCAAATACTACACTATTTTATATAAGACACTGGTGCACCTGTGGATTTTGGTATCCGTGGGTGTCCTGGAACCGGTCTCCCACAAATGCTATGGAGCAACTGTACCTTGGACTCCCAGAGCAGTCATGCCTCCCCAGTGCCTATGTTGATCAGTGCCTGCCTCCCAGGCACTATTTCCTCACACTATACCTAAGCCAAACGATCACCCTACATCCCAGGAAAGAGGTGCCATGACCAGAACAGTCATGCCCTTTCATGCCAGGCCTGAGCTGCAGTAACACATTGCCTTCTAGGGAACTGGTATCTTGGCCGAGCCGAGTGACTAAATAGACCAGAGCCAGTTGATGTTGCACCCCACATCCCAGGGAAACAAAGAAGGGGTTGGGCTGAGAAACCCCTCCCTACAGGCCAAACAACTCTAGTCTCATGCTTCCCTGGAGCTGGACTAGCCCCCAGAGTCTGGGCTGCCAAGACATTTCCTCCTCCAGGGAAAGGAATTATTGCTGTGTTACTCCCAGGTCCAAGCAACAGCTTCAGTCTACCAGCTTTAGGTTCTTGCTGCCACTGCGTCTGGATTCAGAGAGTTTGGGATATTGCTGAATCCCACTGTCCCAGAGTCCAGAGTCACCACTACACATTTCATCATCCCCTGGAACCTGAGTTGTCACTGAGCACTATTGGCTATGGTTCCCAATTGCAACTGTATCCTGCTCTCTGAGCCCAATCCTCCAGAGCACTTTTCTTCCCTAGACTTGGGTCAATGCTGCACTACAACCCGGCTCCTGGCCCAGGCTGCTAGGCTTCAGAGTCATAGACCATGGATTTGTGGGTAATTTATACCCAACACTGGCATAGAGAGTGAACGTCCACCCCAGGCCTCGGGTGTCATTATAGGTTTGTGAAACCCTGAGTCTAGGATTCTGCCCCTACAGCCACTCTGGGCACTTGCACTATGAAATCCAGTACTGCAGTAGCTGCTTGTGGGCCATATTAGACCTGTTGCCAAGAGGGATCCTTTCAGCCAAGTCTTCTCGTTGTAGGGAAAACGAGAATAGGAGAATCCCAAAAGCCATTGCTACTGAGGACACTAACCACCCACACTGCCACTGCCACAGATAGCCTAGGCCACTGAGGCACCCACAGTTATTACTGACATTTAATGCCACTGAAGCAGTTGCAAGGAGAGTATGCTACTCCATCCTACTCACAACCAGAGTCACAATGTTCTTTCCAAATGGCACACTAAGTCCCTTCTACAAGTGAAAATCTTGCCGACAAAAGCCATGCTGTAATATTTAGAAGTGATTGTTCTACCAAATATGTAGACATAAACACAGGGACACATTGATGAAAAGGCAAGAAAATATGACACTGCCAAAGGAATATAATACCTCTCTAGTAATAGATCCTAAATAAAAAGAGATCTAAAAATTGCTGGAAAAGAGATTCAGTATAATGATCTTAAAGAAACTCCATGAAATACAGGAGAATACAGATGGACAATTCAATAAAATCAGGCAAACAATTCATGATATTAAGAAGAAATTTAATGAAGAGTTATCATGAAAAATAACCAAATGGAAATCTCACATCTAAGGAATTCAACGACTGATATATATATAAAAAAAAAAAAATACAACAGAGGCTGTGTGTGGTGGCTTATGCCTGTAATCCCAGTGCTTTGGGAGGCCGAGGGGGCAGATGACGAGGTCAGGAGATCGAGACCATCCTGGCTAACATGGTGAAACCCCGTCTCTACTAAAAATGTACACACACACACACACAAATAGCCGGTTGTGGTGGCGGGCACCTGTAGTCCCAGCTACTTGAAATGCCGAGGCAGGAGAATGGCGTGAACCCGGGAGGTGGAGCTTGCAGTGAGCTAAGATTGTGCCACTGCACTCCAACCTGGGCGACACAGCGAGACTCCATCTCAAGAAAAAAAAAATACAACAGAGAGTTTCAATACCAAACTAGATCAAGCAAAAAGAAATAATCTTTGAACTTGAGTACAGGTTATTTGAAATGACCCAGTCAGAGGCAATAAAAACAAATAGGAATAAAAAGAAGTCAAGACGTCCTATAGGATCTATAGGATACTATTAAACAAATAAACTATCAAATTATGGGGTTACAGGAAAAGAGACAAAAATAGGGATAGAAAGTTTAGTGAAACAATTACTGAAAACTTCTCAAGTCTTGGAAGAGATATGGACATCCAGATACATGAAGCTAAAAGTTGCCCCAACAGATTCAATCAAAGGAAGTTCTTACTGAGGAACTCTATAATTAAACTGTCCAAAGACAAAGATAAAAATTAAAAGCAGCAAGAGAAAAGTGTCAAGTCATATAAGGAAATTCCATTAGACTATCAGTGGAGTTCTCAGCAGAAACCTGAAGGTCAGGCGAGAAGGGAATAATATATTCAGTATACTGAAAGAAAAAATGTATCAACCAAAAGTACTATACTCAACAAAGCTGTCCTTCACAAATGAGGAAGAAATAATGTCTTTCCCAGTCAAACAGAAGTTGACAGAATTCATGACTACTAGACCTGCCCTGTAAGAAATGTTTAAGCAGTTCTTCAAGTAGAAACAACAGTTTGCTAAGTAGTAACCTGGAAATATAAAAGTTAAAATGTAGAGGTAGAGGTAAATATATAACTAAATTCTGAATACCTTAACACCCTTATGGTACTCTTTAAATGATACATATCTCTAGTAGGATGATCAAAATTCAATACAGTAAAAAAAAAATGATAGCTACAATAGGTTGTTAAGCAATACATAATATAAACGGATGTAAATTGTGACATCAAAAATATACATTGTAGAAGTCTAGAGTTTTTGTATGCAAGTGAAGTTTTTATCAGTGTAAAACAGTCTATGTGTAAGCCACAAAGCAAGAAACTATAGCCAATGAATGAGTAATAGAGTAGGAAGTTAAAACAGTGTTAAAGAAAACCTCTAAATCAAGACAAACAACAAGGGAGGAGAAAAATTCAAAATATCTACAAAACAATGAGAAAACAACCAACCAAATGGCAGTGTTAAGGTCTTACCTATAAATAATTACTTTGAATATAAATGGATTAAATTATCCAATTAAAAAAACCAATAAAAGACTCACTTTAGCCTTAAGGACACCCATAGGCTGAAAGTAATGAGATAGAAGGAGGTAATCCACGCCAATGATAACCAAAAAGAGCAGAGATGGCTACACTTATATCAGATAAAATAGACTTCATGTCAAAAATAGTCACAAGGGACAAAGAGTGACATTGTCTAATGATAAAGGGCACAATCCATCAATAAGACAGAAACATTATAAATATATATACATGCAACATTGCAGCACCTAAATATATAGAACAAATGTTAATGAGGATGAAGGGAGAAATACATAATAGTAAGGGACTTCAATACTCCACTTTTAACAAGGGCCAGATCACCCAGATAGAAAGTTAATAAGGAAATACTGAGGCTGAGCTGCACTTTAGACAAAATAAACCTAACAGATATATAAAGAACTTTGCATTCAAAGGCAACAAAATACATGTTCTTCTCCAGTGCACATGGAACAATCTTCAGGATAGAACAGTTGGCAAGCCACAAAACAAGTCTTAACAAATTTTTAAGAATAAAATTTTATCAAGTACAAGTACACCTTTTTTTATTGTGCTTCCTTTTACTGAGCTTCATACACAGTGCATTTTTTACAAGCCTAAGGTTTATGGCAACCCTGAGTTGAGCAAGTCTATTGAAACCATTTTTCCAACAGCATGTGTTCAGTTTGTGTCTCTGCATCACATTTTAGTAACTCACACAGTATTTTAAGCTTTATTATTATTATATTTGTTACAGGGATCTGTGATCAGTGATCCTTGATATTACTATTGTAACAGTTTGGGGTGCCACACACTGTGCCCATATAAAACAGTAAACTTCATAGATAAATATTATGTGTGTCCTGATAGTTCCACTAACCAGCCTTTATTTCATTTATCTCCCTTTCCTCAGGCCTCTCTATTCCCTGAGACACAATACTGAAATTAGGCCAATTAATAACCTTACAGTGGCCTCAAAGTGTTTAAGTGGAAGGATGAGTCACACATCTCTCATTTTTAATCAAAAGCTATAAATGATTGGGTTTAATGAGGAAGGCCTATTGAAATCTAAAATCAGCTGAAAGCTAAGCCTCTTATGACAGTTATCTAAGTTGTGAAGGCAAAGAAAAAGTTCTGGAAGAAATTAAAAGTGCTACTCCAGTGATCACACATCTGATAAAAAAACAAAAAAGTAGAAATGCCTTATCAATGATATGGAGAAATTTTTAGTGATCCGCATAGATCAAACCAACCACAACATTCCCTGAAGCCAAAGCCTAATTAAGAGCAAAGTTCTACTCTCTTCAATTCTCTGAAAGTTGAGAGAGGTAAGGAAGGTGCAGAAGAAAAGTTGGATGCTAGCAGATGTTGGTTCATGAGGTTTAAGGAAAAAAGCTGTCTCTATAACCTAAAAGTGTAAGGTGAAGCAACAAGTGCTGATGTAAACCTGTAGCAAGTTATCCAGAAGATCCAGATTATCCTAAGATAATTAATGAAGATGACTACACTAAACAACAGATACACAATGTAGATGAAACAGCCTTATTGGAAGAAAATGTCATCTAGGACTTTAACAGCTAGAAAGGAGAAGTCAATGCCTTGCTTCAAAGGACAGGCTGGCTTCCTTGTTAGAGGCTAACACAGCTGGTGACCTTAAGTTGAAGCCAATGTACATTTACCATGCTGAAAGTTCTAGGACCCTTAAGAATTATGCTATAGAGGCTAACACAGCTGGTGACCTTAAGTTGAAGCCAATGTTCATTTACCATGCTGAAAGTTCTAGGACCCTTAAGAAATTATGCTAAATCTACTCTGTAAATGAAACTACAATGCCTGGATGATAACAGATCTATTTACTATATAGTTTACTGAATATTTTAAGTCCATTGTTGAGACCTACTGCTCAGAGGAAAAAAAAAAAAGATTCCTTTCAAAATATTACCTGCTCATTGACAATATACCTAGTAACACAAAACCTCTGACGGAGATATAAAAAGAGATTTACGGGTTTTTCATGCTTGCTAACACAGCATCTATTCAGCAATCCAGGGATCAAGGAAGAATTTTGGCTTTCAAATCTTATTGTGTAAGAAATACATTTTTAAGGCTATAGCTGCCATAGCTCTGATGGATTTTTGCCATTCCTCTGATGGATTTTTGCATAGTAATTTGAAAACCTTATGGAAAGGATTCACCATTCTAGATGATACTAAGAACATATGTACTGGGAAACTAAAAAAATGTATGTTACTTACTTTATTGTGATATTCAATTTATTGTGTTGGTCTGGAACCAAACCTGCAGTATCTCTAAAGTCTGTCTGTATTGTTTCTGATTGCAGTGGTGACATTGGAAATCAATAACAGAAGGATCAAAATCACAATAAGGTATCATCTCACCCCATTTAGGATGGCAATTATAAAAATAAAGAAATAACGCACACTGGTAAGGATGTGGACAAAAGGGTACTCTTAGGTGCTGTTGGTGAGAATGTCAACTAGTACAGCCACTATAGAAAACAGTAGAGAGGTTCCTCAAAAAACTACAAATAGAACTATCATACGATCTAGCAATCCCATTACCAGGCATTTATCCAAAGAAAAGAAAATCACTATGTCAAAGAGACAGCTGCACCCCCACATTTATTACAGCAGTATTCACAATTGCCAAGATATGGAATCACCTAGGTGTCCAACAACAGATAAATGGATAAAGAAAATGTGATATACATTGCACATAATGGAATACTATTCAGACATTAAAAAGAATGAAATCCTGCCATTCACAGCAACATGGATGGAACTGGAAGACATTATATTAAGTTAAATAAGCCAAGAACAGAAAGTTAAATACCATATGTTCTCACTCATGGATGGATGCTAAAGAAGAGTTGATCTCATAGAAATAAAAAGTAGACCAGAGGATACTAGAGACTGGGAAGGGTAGGGGAAAGAGAGGGAGATAGGGAGAGATTCGATAAAGGATATAAAATTGTAGCTAGATGAGAGAAATATGTCTTAGAGACAAAGGTCTCACTATGTTACTTAGGCTGGTCTCAAACTCCTGGCCTCAAGCGTTCTTCCCTTCTTGGCCACCCAAAGTGCTGGGATGGCAGGCGTGTGCCACAGAGCCCAGCCCTGATTCTATTGCTCTGTACCACTGTAGGATAACTCTAATTAACAATAATATATGGTTTCAAATAGCTATAAAATGGATATTGAATTTTCCCAACACAAAGAAATAATAAATGTTTGAGATGACGAATAGGTTAATTACCCTGATCTTATCACTGTACCTTATATGTATGGAAACCTCACTATATTCCCAGTAATAAATATGCACGATTATATGTCAATTTAAAAAAAAATTAAAAGTAATAAAAACAAACAACAACAAATAACAAGAGGAATTTTCAGAAGTTATACTAATACGTGAAAATTAAACAACATGCTCCTGAACAACCAATAAGATAAAAAGAAATTAAAAGTGATATCAATTTCTAGGGACAAGTGAAAATGGAAACAAAACATATATAAATCTATGGCATACAGTAAAAGCAGTATTCAGAGGGAATTTTATAGCAATAAACACCTATGCCAAAAAATTAGAAATACCTCAAATAAACAGCCTAACATTGTACCTCCAGGAACTAGAAAAATTAGAACAAGCTAGGAACAAAATTTGTAGAAGAAAAGCAATAATAAACATCAGAGCAGAAACAAATGAGATAAAGACTAAAAATATACAAAATATTCAACCAAATTAAAAGTTGGCTTTTTGAAAAGATAAGCAGAAACAACAAACTTTTAATTAAACTAAAAAGAGAAGATTCAAATAAATAAAACCAGAGATTCAAAAAAGAGACATTACACTAATACCATAGAAATACTAACGATCATATGAGACTATTCTGAATAATTGTTAGAAAACAAATTGGAAAACCTAGAATAAAATCATAAATTTCTGGATGAGTACAACTTACCATGATTAAATAATTAAAAAAATTTAAAACTGAACATACCAATAATGAATAATGAAATTTAATCAGTAATAAAAAGTCTCCCATCAAAAAAAAACCAAGGACCTGTCAGATATATTGCTGAATTCTACCAAACATTGAAAGAAAAATTGATAACTATTCTCCTCAAACTATTCCAGAAAATTGAGGAGGAGGGATTTCTTCCAAATTCATTCTACAAGGCTAGCGTTACCCTCATACCAAAGGCAGACATTAACACAACTGAAAAAGAAAACTACAGGACAATAACCCTGATGAACACAGATGCAAAAACCCTCAATAAAATACTAGCAAACCCAATTCAGCAGCACCTTAAAAAAAGTCATTCACCATGCTCAAATGGATTCATCCTAGGGATGCAAAGACAGTTCAACATACGCAAATCAAAAAAATGTGACTGTCTGCATTAACAAAATAAAGGGAAAAAAACATATAATTATTTCAATAGATGCAGAAAAAGCACTTGACAAAATTTAACATCACTTCATGATAAAAAAAAAAAAAAGAAACTCTTCACCAATTAGGCATAGAAGCTATGCACCTTAACACTATAAAAGTTGCATTTGGCAAACTCACAGCTGACACCATATGAACAGAAAAAAGTTGAGCCATTTTCTCTGAGATATGGAATAAGACAAAGACGCCTACTTTCTTCATTTCTATTCCGTATAATACTTGAAATCCTAATAGGAGCAATTAGACAAGAGAAAGAAATAAAAGATAAACAAATAGAAAAGAAAGAACTGTCTCTGTTTGCACATGACAGGGTTTTATATATAACAAACACTGAAGACTCCATCAAAAAACTGTTAAAACTAATAAATAAATTTAGTAAAGCTACAGCATACAGAAATCAAAATACAAAAATGAGTAGCATTTTTATGCTATGCTAATAGCATACTATCTAAACAAGAAATCGAGAAAACCATCTCATTTACAATAGTTACAAAAAGATAAAATACCTAGGATAAGTTTTTCCAGGTAGCTGAAAAATCTCTACACTGAAAACTACAAAACACTGATGAAAAAAATTGAAGAGGGCACAAATAAATTGATTATATCTTGTGTTAATGGATTGAAATAATTAAAATTGTTAAAATGTTCATATTAACCAAAATGACCTATAGATTCAATGTAATCTCTATCAAAATACTATACTTCATAGAAGTAGGCATAAAATCAAAATTCTATATTTCACAGAACTAGAAATAAAAGTCCTAAAATTTGTATAGAACTACAAAAGACCCTGAGTAGCCAAAGCAATCTTGAGCAAAAAGAACAAAGCTGGAGGCATCACACTACCTAACTTCAAAATGTGCTACAAAGCTATAGTAACTACAGTAGCATAGCACTGACATAAAAACGAACACATAGACCAAAGGAACAGAATAGAGAAATCAGAAATAAATCCATGTATCTACAGCCAATTGATTTTTTACGAAGTGGCCAAAAACACACATTGGGAAAAGGACAGTCTTTTCAATAAATGGTGCTGAGAAAATTGGATACCGTATGCTGAAGAATGAAACTAGACCTCTCTCACCACATACAAAAAGCAACTCAAAATTACTTAAATACTTCAATGTAAGACCTGAAGCTATGAAACTTCTATAAGAAAACATGGGAAAAATGTTTCATGACATTCTTGTGGGCAAAGTTTTTTTGGATCAGACCTCAAAAGCACAGGCAACAAAAACAAAAGTAGAGAAGTGGGATTACATCAAACTAAGAAGCTTCTGCACAGCAAAGGAAACAGTCAACAGGGCGGAAGAGAAAACATACAGAATGGGAGAAAATATTAGTAAACTATACATTTGCCAAGTAGCTAATGTTCAGAATATATAAGAAACTCAAACAACTCAACAACAAAAACAAACCCCAAATAATCCAATTTAAAAATGGACAAAGTATCTGAAAAGGTGTTTATCAAAAGAGGACACACAAGTGGCCAACAGGTATATAATAAAATCCCGAACATCACTAATTATCGGGCAAGTGCAATTCAAAGGTACAATGATATATCACCTCATCCCAGTTAGAATGGCTTTTGTCAGCCAGGCATAGTGGCTCACACCTGTAATCCCAGCACTTTGGGGGACTGATGCAGGAGGATCACTTGAGCTCAGGAGTTTGAGACCAGCCTTGGCAACATAGAGAACCCTATCTCTACAAAAAACAATTTAAAAAGGAAATTAACCAGGGATAGTGGCACATGCCTGTGGTCCCAGCTATTCGGGAGGCTGAGGTGGGAGGATCAATTGGGCCTGGGAGTGGGGAGGTTGAGCTTGCAGCAAGCTGTGAATTGTGCAGCTGCACTCTAGCCTGGGCAACAAAATGAGACCCTGTCTCAAATAAATAAATAAAGGAATGGCTATTATCAAAAAGACAAAAGAGAGCAGGTGTTGGTGAGAATGCAGAGAAAAGGAAATCTTTTGTACACTGTTAGTACAGTCATTATGTAAAACAGTATAGAGGTTTCCCCCTCAGATCAAAAATAGAACTACCATATTATCCAGTAATTCCACTACTGTGTATATATCCAAAGGAAATGAAATCAGCATGTTAAAAAGATTCCTGCACTTTCATGCTCATTGCAGCATTATTAACAACAGCCAAGATATGCAAACAACCTATGGAGTCAATGGAAGAATGGATAAAGAAAATGTAGTATAGATACATAGTTGGACTTACAGAAGTAACGAGAATAATGGTTGCTATTAGGGTCTGGAGTGGTGCATCTGCAGCAGAAATGGTCAGGGAGATATTCATGAAAGGGTAAAACATTTCAGTTAGATATAAGGAGTATGTTCAAGGGATTTACTGTACAACATGATGAAGACTATAGTTAATAACAATGGTCATAAGTCATGTAATGACAAAGATACATCCTGAGAAATGCATTGTTAGGTGATTTCATCATCGTGTGAACATCATAGAGTTTACTTACACAAACCTAGATGGTATAGCCTCCTACACATCTAAGTTATATGGCACTATCTTTTGATCCTAGGCTACAAACATGTACAACATGTTACTGTATTAGATACTGTAGGCAATTACAACACAATGGTATTTGTATATCTAAATATAATGTAGAAAAGCTACAGTGAAAATATGGTATAAAAACTTTTTAAATGGTACACCTGTAAAAGGCACTCACAATGAATGCAGTTTGCAGGTCTGGAAGTTGCTCTGGATGAGTAAGTGAGTGAATGAGTGGAGGACGAATGTGAAGACTTAGGGCATTACTATCCACTACAGCAGACTTTAAACACTACACCAAGGCTACACTAAATTTATGAAAATATTTTCTTTCTTCAATAAAAAATTAACCCTAGCTTATTCTAACTTTTTAATTTTGTAAGTTTTAAAATATTTTTAACTTTTTGACTCTTTTATAATAATTAGCTTAAAACACAAACACATTGTACAGGTCTATGAAACTATTTTCTTATTTGATATCTGTATGCCATATACTTTTTCTACTTTTAAAACTTTTACAATTTTTTCACTTTTTAAACTTTTTTGTTAAAAACGAAGACACACACACACACATTAGCCTAGGCCTGACTGGGCTAATGACTAATATCACTGACTTCCCCTTCCACATCCTATCCTACTGGAAGGTCTTCAGGGGTAATAGCACACATGGAGCTGCCCTCTCATATGCTAACAGTGCCTTGATGCCTTTTGAAGTTCTTGAGGAGGTGTCACTCTTTTCAGAAATATGACCTTGGTGGTTTGCTTGTTTGTTTGTTTGTTTTAAACAGAGATTTGCTTGTAAGCAGGTAATGAACCATGAACATTTCTCTTTACAATGAAAATCTTTCCATGTTGGGCTCCATGTTTTCAAACTTTGTAAAGAGCTTGAGGTCTGCAAAAACTTTTGCTGAACACTTCACTGAATTTTCTTTGGGAGTTTTCTTCTGTAGTTTCCTTTTCTTTTGAATACTTCTTCAGCTATGCATTCCTGTTTGATTTCAAGAATTCCTCATTAATCAATTCCTCAGGAACGACCTCAGGAGCTCCTCAATGTCATCCTCATTTACACCCAAGTTAAAATTGTTTTCCATCTCAATCACGAATTTGTTGAGTGATGTGTTGCACTGCAGTATTACAATGGCTACATGGTCGCTAGGTGATAGGAATATTTCAGCTTCATTAGAACTTTATGGGACCACTGTTGTATATGTGATCCATCACCGACCCAAAGGTTGTTATGTGGTGTAGGACTATATTGTATTCTTGAAAAACACTAAGAGAGTAGATTTTAAGCATTCTCACCACAAAATGATAATGATGTGAGGTAATGCATATGTTAACTAACTACATTTAGCCATTCCACTATGTGTATGTGTATTTCATAACATTATGTTGTACCTGATAAATATATGCAATTTTATCTGGCAACTTAAAAAGTAAAATAAATAAATAAATAGACAAGTTAAACATACGCTAACAAGGGTTGGTGAGGATGTGGAAGAAATGGAATCCTCCATATTGCTGGTGGGGATGCCAAATGGTGCAGCTGCTTTGGAAAACAGCCTGGTGGTTCCTCAAAATGTTAAAGATACACCTATTGAAATTTTATTGATAAAAACTTACATGCATAAAAACTTGCACACAGATGTTTACAGCAGCATTATACATAATAGCCAAATAGTAAAACAATATACCCGTCAACTGATGAAAGGATTAATAAAAGCTGTGATAGACTCACAGAACGAAATATTATTCAGCAATATAAAAGAATGAAGTACTATGTGATATAACATCAAGAAAGCTTGAAAATATTGTGCTAAGGGAAAAAAAAACAGTTACAAAAGACAACATATTGTATGATTCCACTTACATAGAATGTCCATAATGGGCAAATAAACAGAAACATGCAGTGGGGAAGACAGGAAACAAGCAAGAAACAACAAGAGCACTCCCCCGGTTCACAACTCCAGCTACGTTAGCTGGCCCTCAGCAAACAACCAGCACATTTAAGGGAGTTAAAACCCAGCAACAATCCTAACAATTTATTCCCATACTATTGACTGCTTCCTTTAATATTTTTACAATAATGACAATCCACTTCATTCATACATTCATCAAACATCCTCTATATAGGAGACCACAAGAAGGAGTACTCAAGGTTTCCAAGCTAAGAAAGGCTTCCAAGAAGACGAAATGTTTTATTGAAATGGAGTAAAAGTTCGTTAAGCAATGATGAATACAAGGAAGCCCTCCCAGGCACAGGAGCAGCACGGATAAAAGCAAGCATTCTGGAAATAGCATGTAATATGGCCACATGGAGGAGGGGAAGAAAGATGGGTGTATGACACTCACAGGTAGTCTCCGGTGGGCAGTGAGAGGGTGTGCAGCCTGCACAGTACTTAAATAGCATGTGTCATTTGATGGCTTCTTCTGATTGTCTATGTGTAAGTCCTGGAAATCCCGTCTCTGTGTATTCTCATAATAATTTCAACTCATAATAATAATCCTCACATAATTTCTCATAATAATCCTCACATAATTTCTCATAATTTCTCATAATAATCCTCATAATAATCCTAATAATAATAATTTCTCATAATAATCCTCACATAATTTCAACTGGGGAGGAAACCAGCATGTACATAACCTTAAAAGATAATTATTTATTACCTTATTATAATCTGCATAGAGTGGCTATTAGCAGTCACTCCTCTCAGTCATGAATGATCATTAATAAGGTGAAAGATCTAGATGTGTAGAGAGAGGGATTTGTTCAGGGTTTTATTTCCTGATGAAGAATACAATATAAATCATGTTTCAGTGATGATAAAATGTGCAGTAGCAAATCTAAGTGTTGTATATCATAAGGAGGATTTTGTCAAACATCATATTTCATTCGGCTGACACAAAGCTATCAAACACCTCAGACATAGACTCAGCCTGGCTGCATAAATTAGGTGTCATTTTTATTGCCATTTTGTTAATGAAATATAAAAAGTAAATGTATTGCGATGAAACTGTGAAATAAAGAGTAGTCCACATGCCTTGGGCCTCAAAGAAAACTGGGTGGAATTAATGATCATCAGGTACTGAGCCCAATTTAAAAAAAAAGAAAGAAAGAAAGAAAAGGATCAAAAGCCCATAAAAGAAATGTAATAGATATACCCTACCTTTCCTCACTTCAAATGTAGTTTTCCTTGGAATCTGTGTTGGGATAAGTCATCTATTCCTATGAGCCAGGATTGATTGATTGATTTTTTTACTGGGTATAGTAAGCCAAAGCAAATACATTATAATTGATCCCATGACAACACAGAGAAGAAAAAAACAGGTCGAATAGTACAGCCCTGCCCTATGAAATTTAACCAAATTGCAGGCTAGCTGAAACTCCACAACAGTAGCAGACCGCCAACAACATTCAACAAGCAAGTGTTTATTTGTTTCCAATCCTGTGCCAGGCTCTGAGCTGGTAAAGAGCCTCCTGGTGAGGTCATTAGATTTGTGCTCAGGCATTTAGCATCATTCCCACCTTTCCACAGCCCATTCTATCCAATCTAACCCAATCTTTAATTGACCTGTATTAGGAAGGTGACCAACATGATAGATCCCAGGAGAAAGAAATATGACCTGGCAGAGCCCCAGCCCAGCTGGATTTCTGAGCTCACCGGGAATGTGTACTACATCAGAACACCAGGATGTCAATGCAAGCAGTCTCTGCGTGGGTGAGTGATCAAAGTGGATGACTCCAGAAGACGTGTCCTTACCCACATGAGCATGGCTCAGTCCTCTGACTCAGTAAAAACACATAAATGCAGCGGAAAGTGAGCAAAAAAAGCCGGTGGCAGACAGCTGGGCCTATGACAGGGCTTTAAGCAAATGTTGCAGCCAGGACTTCCTAGTAATTAGTAAAATATGTAAGGCTGAAGACCGTGTTTTAAATAAATTGGATTTTGACTTAAAGAATACAGAAATATATGTAAATAGGGGATAAGTGCATTTAATACAGGCTAAGGCTTGATTTTTCTTGAGCTCTGTCTATTCTAGCAATGGAGGAATCAGTTCTAAGCTTATCTAACCATTGCAGGAACAGTGAGATCAGCTCATCAGATTCTGGCCTAGAATTCTTCTTTAGAAAGGTGGAGAAAATTATGCCTACGAAGAATTCCATTTCGGTTCAATTTGCTCTCGGCTATATAGAGTATCTGAAGTGAGAACAATATAAAGAAATGAGGAGAGCTTTAAAAATAAAAGAATTGGCTGTGCTCGGGTGGGTGTACCGAAGTTTTTAGCACTAGTAGGATGGTTTTGCTGTGTTTTAAAAAAAACAGCAAGCAAACAAATAACAATATCATATCCTCTTGTATTTCAATGAGTATTACTTATTATCTAACACCTTTCCCCACCACAAATATTATATATAATATATGTTTATTTATTTACATTTATATATGACAGTAGGACTCAGAAACAACTCCCACCACCCCCTCGAATGAAGTATTCTGCACCTGGAGAGCATGTGTCATTGAGAGAAGATTTGGTTCCTAGCGATGGGCTGGTCTCTGCGTATACCTTTATTACACAATAGTTAGAAGGACCCATTAATAAAGAAACACATACAACCTTACTCTCATCATTATATAAACAAAAGAAATCATTATAAATGATTATTTAAATTTGTAATTATTAAGTTGATGATAAAAACCAAGAATGGGATGATTTCCCCATGAGTAAGAAAATCACTTTTTATACATCTACATTGCTTTTCCTGCTTCAATTTTGTTTGCTGGAGAAACTGGAAAAGCGGAGACGGGTATCAAGTCTCTCAACATCCCTAACGTTTTGCTACTTATTATGTAGGTCTCAATATTTCACAGCCATTCTGCCTGAGACACTAGACTCTACATAAATATTTGTAATCCACTTTCTTTCTTTCTGATGGAAGATCAAAAGATACTGTGATTTATGTCACCTTGGAAAAGAACTAGTCAAATGTCTACCTGTAAAGGTGAACAACAATAATTTATTCTTATCTTTCTTTTGCTGCATGCTTGGAACAACAGTAGAATTCCAAAAGCTCATAATATTTATCAAGATGAGTTTGCTGAGGAGGATGTATTATTAATGAACATTATGCTGTCATTTAGTCATCGTACAATTTATTTTATTAGTCACAAGGGCACAGCCAGGAATAAAACACAGGCTGCTTATTCAAAGGCACCAGATCCATATCTTCATCTGAATTCGTACTTCATCTGTAGTCGGGATCAAGCAGCTCCTCTTCGTGAGTAATATATGCACTGACTAATTACCATCATGCATCTCCTCTCAAAACCATTCCCTCCAATTGGAGGTGATTATTTTTCCAGGTTTGTAGCAACACTGGAGTGAATGAGTTCCTTGGTTCTCTTGTGTTTTAAGCTCATTCTAAACTCTGCTTTCCCAGTGAAGCCTGGCATGGTGAACGCATCCTCCGTGAATGCGCCAGAGCTTTTGTTCTTTTTTATCATCTACACACAGACACCAAGGGGTCTCTTTGCTGAAGTAGGCTCCTCAAGGCTGGGGTTTTCGTTGTGATAACCTCGCCATTCAAGGCCTTGCCCTATAGATGGGCCCTTCAGGCTGTTTAATGAAGCAAAGAGCTGGAAAAGGACTTTGTTCTCTCAATGCCTTTTTCACCATTGAAAATCTCATTGTTTTACAGCACGCTGATGAAGCATTTTTATAAGATCCACCTAAAGTAAGTGCATTTTAGGAAATTCACATCATACTTGGGAGAACACGATAATCAAAGATGCAAGGGAAAATATTTCGATTACTGAATCTCAAAAGCAGAACATGTGATTGGATATTTACAAAGCAACCTTTCCATTTCCAAAAGCACTGGATTTTAATATTCACATGGAAAAACTGCCAAGATAGATTTAACAGAAATATTTGGCTTTCAAATTAAGAATGTGAAGAAGCAAAATGCGGTCTGATAATGAGTAAAGGATTCATTTTCAGACATACCAGCTAAAATTCTAGTACAGCAGGGAGGTTCTGAGGGTATCAGAGAGCACGTGGGGAAGTGCTGTGATCCCTGGTGAGGAAAAGCTCTTGATAAGCACAAAGTGTTATTATTATCTTGACAGTTTGAGGTACTCTTAGCTGCAATCATTTAAAAGAATGTTCTCATAACCAAAATATTACAAAATTAACCTTTTGGAGAACTGCAAGTCAGTTATAACGTATTTGGAATAGCGAATGATTTAAGAGAGCTATCAGAAACCTCTACGTTTTAACAAGAATGAAGGTGATGAAGATTATCCGCCTAAGGTAGGAACAGAATATCAATTCCACCATCCTTAAAGTACTCCCCAGAACGACAGACATTTCAGAGAATGGAGTCTGTTATTTGTCTTCTCCAGGGATGATATGTACATATCTCAGTGCACATAGGGGATGCCTTCACAGAGGGGGAAAAAGATAATTTCTTTTAATCCCCTTTTAGGGCAGATATGACCCTGCTTAGGAAGTATAGAATTTGTTAGGAGCCAGCTGCCAGTAGTAATTAACATAACTTGTCAAATTATGGCTTCCTAAAAGACATTTCTTCTTCTGCCATCTTCCTTTTAAATCATCCATTTAAAATGCTCTAAATTATCATAAAAATAGGTTATGGAGTTTAAATAAATAGGTTATAAAGTTTAAATAAATAACCCACACTAACGAGGATGACAAATTAATCTTACTTAAAGCCTTTATCATAGAATTCTTTTTAAAAATAATCGCAAGAGATTTCTAGCTACTGATGTAGTTGTATCAGTGGTTCTCAACTGCAGTGATTTTTGTCCCCCAAGGGAAAGGTGGCATTTTTGGTGTTTACAGCTTGGCTAAGGAGTGTTCCCTGCATTTATTGAGTAGAAGACAGGGATGCTACAAAATGCCCTTTAATGTCCAAAGAGTCCCTCCCACTGTAAAGAAGTATCCGACTCAAAGTCAGTAGTGCCAAGGTTGAAAAATCCTGGCCTACATGACTGATCCCAGAATCCTCCACGGCATTCAAAGTTCTTCATTAAATGCTCATCTTCCACGTACCATCAAAGTTCCTCCAAACTTGTCTCTGGTTTCCTCATTACACATTATCCCTTACCAATTTTAATTCTATATAGGACTTGAATTAAACATTATAGCAATGTATTAGACACAAAGCCTTTCTTCTCCTAAACATTCATAAAGACTCAGGTCCAAGCTGTGGCTGAAGGTCTTTATAACTACACCATATCTAAACCGAGACATCGGACTTGCAGATCCAACATAATTCCCAATAAGGGGGAATGTTTTATTCCTCATAGTGAAGAGGATAATGAAAGATCCGTTATCCCCAAGATTAGAAAATCAGTTACTCTTTTCTCCTCCCAGGATGATTCACTGTGGAGAGGTAAACTAGCATACAGGTAGTTCATTCCTTTAAATCTCAATTTTCCAAATGTTAAAGTGAATGGGCTTGAACAATATAAGGAATGGCTGCCTTTTGAGAAGTATTTCAAGAAGCCTCTTTTTACACACATGACGTGCATGACTAATCAACAGGGCACTCTTACCAGAGTCTAGACAGAGCTTCAGATTTTTCTTAATGCAGAGCATCAGCTGGAGTGTTAGTGGGTACTACCGGTCATTTGGAAATGGCCTGGGTGTTGAAACTTGTCATTCCCTACAATAATCTCTGAAGTCCATAGCAGTTCTTCCATGTCCTAACTCCATGATCTCTGAGCAGTGAGGTTACAAAGCTGACATACTCCCTTTCTCACTCAGTGTTAACTCCAAGAGGAATGCCGGGAGCACCCAGTGGGTGGGTGGTAAACAGTGGCTTCCTGCCACTGCTCTTCCTGCCTTTGTAGTGGAAGCCACACATTCAGCCACTGACTCTGTGGATCTGCAGGACCCAGGAAGTTCAGGGCTACCTCTCACTGCAACCTCCATTAGGCAGGCGACAGCAAAGAGCCTTAGGGTTGACTTGTCTAAAGGCTGCACACCAGAACCACTTTGAAAATCATCTTTCAAAGGTAGAGCAGTCAAAGCTAATCCAAAGAAACAACCACCACCAAGCAATTATCCATTGCCCGCTGCATTCAGCCTCCTGCCAAAGGTCTTCAAATCTTAGAGGGAAAAAGAAGAGATGAAGAACGGGGAGACTGGAAAGGAGACACATCTAGCTTCATTCATTCTGTTCAAGTTAACAGCTGCTGCCATTAAGCAATTATTTATTATTTCAATATATTGTTTCAACTTCACTAAAACTCTAATGTGTCTCTAAATAACGTGCCTTTCAGATGAGCAAAGACTGTGTAGAAATCCCAGGAGCAACAGGCTAGATCCTTATGGGGAAGCCAGGTCAAAATGAGACTGAAAGGTCAATATACTCAGATAACCCTCTGCATATAAAAGACACACTTCAGAGAAAACCAGAATTTTACCTACTTGTAAATGGTACAGTCATGCTACTGAAGACAACTGAGTGAGTGCTTATAGTTTATCACAAACCTTTATTTGGAAGGTAACACAAACCAAAAATCTGCAGAATGCAAATGAATTGTGTTAACTGCCCCAGTTGGAGAGTTGTGCATTAGCTGTAACAGTAAAATGAGTTAGTATTAACTAAAGTGTATCCATCCTTTTGTTTGAAAATTTAAAAGTAGCATAGAATGACCTATTTCAGTTCTGTGACTTTCTGAAAGTCAATGCTGGTGGTGATAATTTTAGATAAATAAAACCTTCATTGGTCCTAAGAACTTGGACATTATTCTTTCCTAAGAATTATTCACCCACTACAGCTAAAATGTGTGATTTAGCATCTTCTCGTACAGGATCTCATCTCTCTTCTCCTTTTTTGACGGCATACTATTAAGTTTTATGCTCAAATCCTTCTGTAATTCAACGTGTATAATGAATGTCTTAAAACCTAACCATAAGAAATAAAAATGTATTTGTACTATTCTAATATAAATTGTATCTATAAGAAAAGAAAATGTGTTAAAGATCTTGAAATATTGTTCATAAGTGAAATGAAAATTGACACGTCTGATACTAGACACTTAAAAATTACTTCTTTTGATATTCATTTGTGCCCTTGATTATTAATATAGCTCCCTTTCATGTTGTTTTTTTCTTAGCAAAAAAATAAATATTTAATAAAGTTGATTGACACTGGGGCTGACTGGGATATCATGCCAATAAATTTTGAAAAACCAGCTAACAGCCAGAGTCCTGAGAACTGCAATGTCACTTCATCATTGCAGAAATAAAAGTACATTTTCAATTTTTCATGACGTTTAACCATCCTTTCCTGAACTCAATGAATCTAAAATATGTGGTTTGACAAAAGTAATTAAAGTGTGGACATTTTGAGTTATTTTGATATTTGAAATGCGAGCTTGTCTACCTTCCCACTCCTCATCCATCAAACTTCTTTTTCTAACTTGAAATGACCTTAAAGTTACTCAGACATAGTAACCTTGAAGGCCAATTTGAAAACTTTGATAGGTTGCCTTTCTTTATTTCAGCAAGATTTTCCTAACAGGTAAAGTAAGATCATGGGCTTGCTCGTTTTAACTGGATATTGAAGACATGGAGAGAGATCTGGGCTCTTCACTACAAACAGCCTTTCTGCAAATGCAATGCTTCTGAGGATGGCTTAGATATAACCAATAATTTTCTCCATTGCAGAATTCTTCATTCCAGAAATGTTTCAAAAAAACAGCACAACGCTATATCATTCTTGAAACAATATACATGATCTTACTGATAATTCACGGACAGCCTTGATTAAAAGTGGTATACCAAGGACCCTGTGTATTATTCTGGGTTCTCCAAAGAAGTGGAACCAATACAATATGAATATAAAGTCAGCCTTTTGTATCCCTGGGTTCTACACATGGATTATACCAACTACAGATTGAAAATATTCAGAAAAAAAAGACGGACGGTTGCGTCTGTACTAAACATGTACAGACTTTTTTCCTTATCATTATTCCTTAAACAGTACAGCATAGCAACTATTTACAAAGCATTTATATTGTATTAGGTGTTATAAGTAATCTAGAGATGATTTAAAGTATTTGGGAAGATGTTGTACATCCTATGCAGATACTACACCATTTTACATAAGGGACTTGAACATCCACAGGGTGTTGTATCCATGGGAGATCCTAGAACCAATCCCCTCAGGATACCAAGGGATGACTGTATGTATATGTATATGTGTGTGTGTATGTATGTATGTGTGTGTGTGTGTGTGTGTGTGTATATATATATATATATATATATATATATATATATATATATGACCCACACAATTATGAAGGCTGAGAAGTCCAAGGTCTGCAAGCTGGAGAACCATAGAGGCAATGATGTAAGTTAAACTGCCGCCAACTGATTTATCCAGATTAATTCCATCCAGAAGCGTCTTCACAGATACACCCAGAACTAATGTTTAACCCAATATCTGGGCATCCCATGATTCTGGTATGTAAAATCAACCAGCACACCTAATAAGATGTTCACAGTATATTTATAATATCCTATTTTCTTTCAAGTTATCAGTCTGTGGCAACAATACTACTCCAGTTTTTTGATTACCAAATTATTGACTTCATGCCAAGTTCGTGCAAAATGCAATTCTAAATGGTAGCAAGATATAGGCCATGTTTACAATTGTGCAAATATAGATTGTAACTTACAAATAAGAGGTAGCTTGTATATTAAAGAACTAAATTTACTTTCTGTGGAAGTGGCTCTCAAATTATGGCCTTCTGACCAACAGCATCAAGCATCACCTGGGAACTGTTAGATGGCACGTGCTTGGTCTCCACCTCAGACCTGCTGAGGCAGAAACTCTGGTGATGGATCCAGCAATCTGCATTTTAATGAGTGGGTGATTTTGAGGCACACTGAAGTTTGATAGCCACAGCTCTATTGCAGCAGTTCTCAAGGTCTGGCTGCAGGCCCCTAGGGATTCCTGAGATCTTTCCACGATGAGGTTCAACTACTTTTATAATAATACTAAGATGCTATTTGCCTTTGATATGGCAAATAGCATGTTCCTTCTGGGAATAAAAGCAAGGGTGAATGGCACTGCTGATGCCTTAACATGGATAAAGGGCAGTGGCACCAAACTATATTAGTAGTCAACATATTTTTCACTAGCACTGGCATGAAATCTTTTTGAAATGCCAGTTTCACTTAAGTAAGTCGTTGATTATACAGAAAAAAATTGATTTTATTGAAACTTGACTTTTGAGTGTGTACTTTCTATTATTTTGTGTGATAAAATGAGAAATATCCATGAAGTGCTTTTGTTGCCAACCAAAGTAAGATAATGGTCTGAATGAAAGGTACTGATGATTTTGTTGGAGCTGCAAGCTGAGCTAGTAGGTTTTTTTCATGGGACAATATTTTTACTTGAAAGGACAACTAACAGACAGTGCATGGTTATCCAGAATTGGGCATTTGGCATACATTTTCTCAAAATAAGTAAAGCTAGGCTGTCATTGCAAAAAAAACGATTGACAGTATGCATTGCCAAATGTGGAGTTTCAAGCAAAAATTAGAATTTTGGACACATGATATTTGCTGCTGTGAGCCTGATAGTCTTCCAGCACTTAAAGAGTTTCCTAATTAGATCAGCGATGATAATGACAAATGTGGTTTTTAAAAAAAACATACATGGATGCATGTCAACTGCAAAATTTAGCAAGTTATGCATAGGTAAAATGTCCAAAGTGCCAGCTAAACCAATGGCTTTTAATGTAACAGTAAATGGAAAGTTTCAGGATATGACTTCAGGTTCCACATTTCACTTGACCTTTCAAAAACAACCACTTTTTGGGTTTTGCTGAAGTATCAAAGAAGAACCTGTACAATTATCCGATAAGGCTAGTGTATTCCTCTCTTTGTAAACCTGATATCTGCATGTGGCCAGATTTTTTTCCCCCTCTCCATAAGCCAAAACAACGTTTCACAATAAATTGAATGCAAAAGCAGATACAAGAATCCAGCTGTCTTCCATGAAGCCAGACATTTAAGGAGATTTGCAAAGTGTAGAACAATGTCATGCTTCTCACTTTGTGTGTGTGTGTGTTGGAAAAGTAATTTTTATCCATATATGTGGTTTATGTTAATATGTAATGTGTTATTATTATTATTTCTAAGAGATATAATAAATATATTCACAGTTCCTCCATTTTGAAGTCTAGTATTATAGATATTCATAGTTATAACCCATGTACACAAGAATTCTCTGGCTCTTCAGTAAATTTTACCATCTTTCTAAACGTGCTCTCCCATCAGAGTTATCCCGGTGGCTGTCAGTGACAGGATGGAGGTATTTCCTGCACCCTACCCTCAGCCTCTGTTTCCCACCTGGAAGAGTCCCGCACTATTTTGGAAACCCAGACACACATTCACCTTCTCTGGGAAGACTCCCTTTTAAACTCCCCAAGGCAAGTTGCCCTGATCCTTCTTGGGACTTCTCTGCATTAGGTTCTTACCTTTTATTAGTAAAGAATGCTCTTATTATTATTTTTTTAATGTTACTTTAAGGTCTGTGATATATCTGCAGAACATGCAGGTTTGTTACATAGGTATACATCTACCATGGTGGTTTGCTGCATCTATCAACCCATCATCTAGGTTTTAAGCCCCACTTGCATTAGGTATTTGCCCTAATGCTCTCCCTCCCCTTGCCCTCCAATCCCCAACAGGCCCCAGTGTGTGTTGTTCCCCTCCCTGTGTCCATGTGTTCTCATTGTTCAACTCCCATTTATGAGTGAGAACATGTGGTGTTTGGTTCTCTGTTCCTGTATTACTTTGCTGAGAATGATGATTTCCAGCTTCATCCATGTCCCTGTAAAGGACATGAACTCATCCTTTTTTATGGCTGCATAGTATTCCATGGTGTATATATGCCACAGTTTCTTTATACAGTCTGTCATTGATGGGCATTTGGATTGGTTCCAAGTCTTTGCTATTGTCGATAGTGCTGCAGTAAACATACGTGTGCGTGTGTCTTTATAGCAGCACAATTTATAATCCTTTGGGTATATACCCAGCAATGGGATTGCTGAATCAAATAGTATTTCTGGTTCTAGATCCTTGAGGAATTGCCACACTGTCTTCCACAGTGGTTGAACTAATTTACACTTCCACCAACCGTGTAAAAGCGTTCCTATTTCTCCACAGCCTCGCCAGCATCTGTTGTTTCCTGACTTTTTAATAATCGCCATTCTAACTGGTGTGAAATGGTTTCTCATTGTGGTTTTGATTTGCATTTCTCTAATGATCAGTGATGATGAGCTTTATGCAGCCTGCTATTACTTTCAAGGAGTAGAAAGTTTCATTAATAATGGTCTAAACAAATAGAGGTCGATTTTTCTACGATAAACGGGGTACAGAATCTGGGGTTGGGCAGCTGCAAATGATATCATCAATGGCCCAGCTCCTTTTCTCTTTGAGTGCCTCAGTTTTCTACATTCGGGATCTCAGGTTGACTTTCCAGGGGACAGGAGGGGAAAGGTATGGTCGTTCTCCGGTAAGATGTGCCTTCTTACTTGGAAAGGGAATGTTGCTCTGAGAACCTCTGCTTGAACCCTGCTGGCCAGAACTTGGCCATATGACTACCCCAAGCCATGAGGAAAGCTGGAATATTAAGGATTTTTCCTTTCCAGTCATTACAGTAAGGAAGAGGAAAGGGAAAAGGGTTGAAATGGCTTTTGGAGAGCAAATCTGTGGTGCCTGTCACAGGCATCTGTTAGCATCCTCTGCTGCACTACTTCCTCACTGCACTGTGACCTCCTGCACAATGAAGAGCTGCCTAGCTTCTCATCCCTATCCCTGCACCCAGACCAGTGCCTGGCTATGTTGTCTTAGTCACTTCCCCCCATGAATACCCTGGTTTTTTTTTTTAATTTATTTTTTATTTTAATAAGGTTTTGGAGAACAGGTGGTGTTTGGTTACATGAATAAGTTCTTTAGTGAAATACCCTATTCTAAAGTTACAATATTATTCATTACTTTTACCTCTAGCCCTTCCTTTCCCCTGTCTTGCTTATTTTTTAAATAGTAGTTAATATCTAATATACGATAACTATATATCAAATACACACACATATATATACATATGATCCATATGTGTGTGCACGTGTGCATGTGTGTATGTAGAAAGAAATGAAGAATGAGAAAAAAAGAGAAAGGAGAGAAGAGAGAATGAGAGAGAGACAGTTTATTCCATAAATACACCCACTGGAATACCAGATCAATGATTGTAGGACTTCTCTTTGATTTACTGCTATTTTCCTAGCACCTCATTCAATGTATGACATGCAGCAGGTGCTTAAAATGTTTGTTTAATGAGTAAATGGGTAGGTGAACAAATTAATAAAATGAATGTTTATAGAAGGCAAAGAAAGATGAAAGTAATAAAGATGAGAATTAAACAAGGCAGTCTCATAGAAATGAGTCACTTTTTAAAAAATTTATAGACAATTATTGATGGAAAATAGTTTCATAGGAGATGGGAAGTGTGAATCTACCTTCAACTCATTGCTAACTTTTGAATTACATAAGTATATCTTTGTGCTTCTGTCTTTCAGAATACCACATCCATTCAAAGATTTTACAATGAAATAAGATTACATGACAGTCTGTAGGTAGTCTTCAGAAGAAATGTTATAAAAGTTCAAAATGCTATCATTATAATTGTTTTATTTTGCTTACATTGCTTTGAATCATGCTAGGCACACAACTGATACTTTGCAATGACTCATGACAAAGTAGGAAACTATCTTTTGAAATCGAAAAGACACGTTTTCTCAAAAATACATATTTCTGAAAAAATATCCATAATATGAATATTTTATTTCTTTCTTTGGAAGATGCTATTTGAAATTCTGATAATTCACAGAGACCTTTACATGGGCTTGATTTGCTATTATCTGTAGAAAGAGTTTTCTGAGAATAAGACAGCTGCTCTCAGGACAAAGTAATTGTATTAATACTTCATGTTCACAACACAGAATTGCAGTTTTGTCATCTAGAAGTGCAACACTGCTAGTCTACACAAAGCAATGCATTCAATAATCATTTCTAAACTAATATTAATTGTGACTGACAATGCACTGAGAGAAGAAACTATTTAAGAAATTCCAAGAAGTAATGTTTGCTTTCTACATTCTTTTAAACAAATAAAATATGTAAAAGTGCTTAACTCCTAGGTTGAGTCTTATGCAAGAAATTCCAAATGCCAAGCAAGAAATTTTTTTATTAATCTTTGTAACAGATGGCTGGCAGACAATGTTATTTTACTGTTCCAGATGAGGAAACAGAAACAAAGGCACCTGCAGATATGGAGTCCGTTCTAGACTAGCAGTGATAGTCACTTGGGATTCACATGTCATCCTCTATTTTGAAAATCTATTACACAATTTCATTAGAATGGCTCTACCTTTTAAAATCATTATTATTAATATTTATTTTCACAAACTTCTAAAGTTGTTGTCATTTTCTCATGCATCTCAAAGATTTTGGCTCAAAGTAGCCCGAAAAGCTTTTGGATTAAGTCTCGGAAACATAAACTGATATGCTTTTAGTTTTATATGATTCTGTGAAAACTTAAAAATAAAATCCTGTATTGATATTTTATTCTATTGTTTATTTTTTTAGAGCCAGAGTCTCGCTCTGTCCCCCAGGCTACAGTGCAAGCGGCTTAATCATAACTCACTGAAACCCCACACTCCTGGCCTCAAGTGATCCTCCTGCCTCAGCCTGCTGAGTAGCTAGGACTGCAGGTGCACCACCACACCCGGCTAACTTTTTAAATCTTTTTTGTAGAAACAGTCTTGCTGTGTGGCCCAGGCTGGTCTTAAACTCCTGGCCTCGAATGATCCTCCCACCTCTACTCCCAAAGCACTGGTATTACAGGTAAGAGCCATGGCACTTGGCTTCTGTCTTTACGAAAATAGGCCATTTGATTTGGCATTTCCACATAACCATTAATGTTTGGTGAAACATGAGGTTGTAGGTAGGTTCTGTTGAAACATCAGGACTTAATTACGCCTGTTGTATCAATCAATGAATAAATGTGAAGCCAGAGGTGACAACAATTGAGTAGGAAGTTAAGTGTTTTAAAATAATTTCTAGGACTTTGTGATGTAAATATTTGCATGTAATCCAATACAAATGTCAATAACATGTTTGAGGATAATGATACAGAGGACAATTTTCTATAGGAATAAAACAAAGGAAAGAATTTTGACAAAAGAAAGAACTCATTTGAAAAAATGCCCAAGCCTCTGATTCAAGTCAACAGGGGAATTTTGTTACAATACCCAGAACGGCACCTGCCTCACATGAGAAGCCTGCTGCAGTCATGTAAAGAAGGTAACCATGGCAAGAAACTGCTTGTTTCCATGCATAATTGATTTAACTTAGAGGCTGGCACAGGCCCTAGAGGAAGCCCTAATGATGTGCTGTTCAAAACCAGAAAGATGTGAGAGGCAAGTGCTGGTGCTAAGATTTCCTTCAAGGCTCTGAAAGCTGGAAGCGAGACAGAGATCTCCTGCAGAGAATCTCTCCTCATTCATGCCTGAAACACATGCTGGCCCTGATTCCTTTAAACATCAGAAATCAGGTCTCAAGGCTCTGGGCGTCCAAGTGGTGTGAGCGGGTCATGCCATCCTGGAGTCCAGCTAGAACACAGGAAAGAAGGCTGAGTTCCGCAGGTACTCTTGCCAGACCCTGAGTTTATTCTGCTCCGATCCTGATGCACACAGGGGAACAAAGCTGTGCCACTGTGGAGGCCCAGAGTTTCTGCCATTCCTTTGGCAAATGGGTGAAGAACACTTTTTGAATGCTTGATGTAATGTTCATACACAAGGAGAGAGGCCTGCTGCTGGATTTTAACGGATCATCTCAGCTGGCATCTCATTTCCAATACTGGTGAGTACTTAACACATATGAATGACAATGGGGATATTTGCTATTAAAAGTAGAATTCTTTTAATTAGAACTTTTTATCCTTGAGTCTCCCCGTTTATGAACCCTTGTGATAGATGTAGCTTCTTTTAGATAATTGCTTGGGATGAATGAATACCCCAGTATTTATTTAGCAAGGATGTCAATGAATTATGAATGGAAGCAAACAGTTCCATTGGGCGAGCACTCTAATTAATAAAGCCAGCTTTTGATGGCTTTGTGTATGCAAGAGTGATAGCAGGGCTCTGTAGCAATGTAACCAATGCAGGTAATAGATGTTAGAGGTATTCATGGAAATAGAACAAGACACAGGGGAGGCGAGCTGGCTGAACTCGGGAACAACCCCCTTTAATTCTCTGAATGTCTTTTCTCCCTTCCTCACCATAAAGTCCTGGACCGTATCAATGCCTCTGTGTAAAACAGCCTTTTCCCTGTGATCTGGTGGTTTAATCTCCAGCATTCCCTCACAAGGACTTAACACATTATTTCCCCTGGAAACATTTTTTAGAAGTAAATATTCTTAAACTACAAACAGGGCCAATAGACAGCCAGTGTGCACGTGTTACACACCAACTGAAAAAATATCCGAACTTCTCCATACTTCTTGGTACACAGCAGCTGCTTGTAGCCACTAAGTCCCCGACTTAGGATCATGGAACCTCACCACTAACAAGCAACTGGAGTGAGTGTCTGGCCCCACAAGTGATCTTTAGGTCCAGCTCCAAATATCAGTCTGGCCTCTCTTTTTATGGGAACTTTCCTGTAGTTTACTAGTTGTTAAGTATTTGTAATATGAGTTCTGGTGCTCCTTTCCATCTTACCTACTGCCAAATTTTAAATGCCTACGTTTAACTGATGATAGTTTCAAATGACAGTTGTTGACTGCAAGTGTTCCATGGCATCTTTTTATTTTTTGTGCACCGGGCAGTCCTGGGAAGAAGGGTGAAAGGCAGGATAGAATCATGGCCATGAAGTATGTTAAATCCTGGTCTGGCAGAAATATGAAGCAACACTAAGTCTCTTGGTGTGTTGAATAGTGTTCTTTTTAATCAGTTACACTGAGCATGATCATGTTGCTGAGTGCTTTGGTAAATGCATGCTTTATGTCACTTAATCCTCACCACACTCATATGAGTTAAAGCATTATTATGCCCATTTTACAGATGAGTACAATAGTTTTGCCTCTTTTCAATGGAACAAGAGATGTTCTTCATATTTTAAGATGGCACCCAAGATTCTTCCCCACTCATATACATTTCCCATTCAACCTGTTCCCTTTGAGGATGGGCAGGTCCCATAAATATAGTGAAATATTCTTATTATTAGTGTGTATTATCTGACAATGGAGAAGGGATTTGCAAATGTTATCAAGATTTCTAATTAGTCAAATTTAAGCTAACGAAAGGGAGATTAATCTGCAAAAGTCTAGAGATCAGAGTCTGAAGGTATCAGAGAGACTCAAAGCAGCAGCAAACATTCTCCTATTGGCCTTGAAGAAGCAAACTGCCTTGGTGTGGAGAAGGCTACATGGTAGGGAATGGCAGGCAGCCTTTAGGAGCTGGGGACTGCAGTCATACAACCACAACAACCTGGATCCTGCCAGCAACCAGGGAGGACTCCAAGCCACTGATGAGAGCACAGGCCAACCCAACACCCCGATTCTCACCCCGATGAGAAGTTGAGAAGGAATCTAACCATCCTGGTCTATACTTCAGACCCATGGAAATTGTGAGAAAAATAAATGTGTGTTGTTTTGAGTGCTAAGTTTGTGAAAATTTGTTGTGCAGAAGTAGATATCTATTATATGAGACTTCTGAACATTTCAGAGGTTATGTATGAATACAAAGAGACAGTTCATCGGAAATAGATCAAGTAGCTTTTAACCTGCATAATAGTAGGTGATTTTGCAGACGGAAATCTGTATTAGCCCAATGTTCAATCCATACTAGATGTTAATTAGTTAATAGACTAACCGATGCCAAGATTTTAACCTAAACATTAATCAACAGAAACTCAGGCTTAAATTCAATACGGCAAATATTTGATGCCAACTGCTTGTCAATCAGTGAACTAAATAATGTTGGAATTTCAGTAGCCAAAAAAGAAATGGAATAGTCATGGGTTCCATGGGGTATTAAAAACAATGTAACTATTTGTTATAGTTAATTTAGTATAAACTTAGTCAAAATAAATCTTGAGAAGCAATGTAGGTAGGAACATTTTCACCTTCCTTGTCTCATAAGTCAGTGAGTCTACATTGGGTTACACTGTTATTTGTTTTGGGCAACCTGAAAGGAGGCGAAAGATAACTGAGTCTTTCCATTTTGATTCTACATGGCTGTACATCATCTATTTAGGATGGTTTAAATAATTATGTTCTTCTAAACTACCATAATGAACATAAAAGAGCACCCCAAATATGGGAACAAGAATTGTCCAATGTTGATGATTCAACAGATCCATTAAATTTGATCTGGCTTGAATCTTTAACATGTGATATTGACCACTGTCTGTCATTACAAGGAACCCATAGGTGAAGTTTGAACTTGCTGAATTCAGAAACTTGGAGAAGAACCTCTGACCTCCAAGACGGCATTGTAAATCCAGTCACTCATAGCTCAAGCATGTGTCTCCTTTCAAGACTTACAGACAAATCCTTTCTCTCCATAGCAAATGTGGATGTGAGATTGTTCACCTTCAGCTCCAATATGACTTGTTTTGGGGTCCTGTCCACCGGAACTCATGTGGTACCTTTCTTTGACCTCACCTAAGACAATTTGATGATGCACAAGTATCATCTTCTGTCAATGGTTTAGAAATAAATGGGGTAAGACACTTCTTTCCAACCTTGCTACCAAACCAGGTCCTGTTTGAGACTGGAAGTGGAGACCTGTTCATAATTACACTTAGACAGCAGGAATAAGCCATGACTATGTAGAGCATATTTGATTATATTGTCACCCTAGTTATGAGGATAATTGATCTCAGCAAAATTCTGTCACACTTGCAAATTTGAGGGCAAATAAGTTGCACAAACAACCTGTTATGTGAGTTGTGAAGTCCCAGCTCTTCCTTCTTTGGTGATCTGAAAAACCTTGCACTGACACTTCATCTGGGGCAAACATAGTAGTGTTGTCAGGGAAGGCTTCATATGACCAACTATGAGAGTCAGGTGACTGAATCCTCTGATTAGAGACAGAGCAGGGGATGGTTCCAGGTTTACTTCCTGGGATGTCATAGGGTCTCCTTGATTCTTAGAACCTGTTCATGAAAGTCTGGGAGTAACTTGGAAACACTTGAGGCAACCTACAGGACTTGAGTACAAATTGAATCATGTCCCCCAGGAAAGAAAGGTTGAAATCTTAAACCCAATACATGAGAATGTGGCCTTATTTAGAGTAGAATTTTTACTGAAGTAACTAAGTTAAAATGGGGTCACTGGGGTAGGCCTTCGTCCAATATGACTGGTATTCTTATTTAACAAGGGGAAATTTGGAGACTGAGAAAGACACGCAAACACAAGGAGAATGCCATACAAAGACAAAGGTAGAGACTGGGGTGATGCCTCTGCAAGACAAAAAAAATGCCAGAGATGCTCAGTGAGCCACCAGAGAAGCTAGGGAAAAGGCCTGGAACAGATTCTTCCTCACTGCCTTCAGAAAAAACCAACCCCACAGACACCTTAAAATAGTGGCTTCACATAAGAGAAAATCATTTTCTCACAGTTCTGGAGACCGGATATCTGAAATCAAGGTGTCTGCAAAGCATGAGGTCTCTGAAATTTCTAGGGAAACCCCTTCCTTGACTCATGCTAACTTCTGATTGTTAGCACGAGATTGTTTTAATTAGAGATCGCTTTTTGTGTTCCTTGGCTTACAGCTGAACCACTCCAATTTCTACCTTTGTGTTAACATGGTATCTTCCCTCTGTGTGTGTGTGTGTGTGTGTGTGTGTGTGTGTGTGTGTGTGTGTGTGTGTCTGGTGTCCTCTCCTTTCTAATAAGGACACAGTCATTGAACTTAGGGTCCAACCTAATCCAATATGACGTCATCTTAACTAATGACATCTGCAGAGATCTCAGTTCTAAGTGAGGTCACATTCTGAGGTTCCAGGTGGACATGAATTTTGGGAGGATATTATCTATTTAGGTGGTTTTCAGATTTGTGCTAATGAAATCAACACTCTAGTGAATTTCTATCTTTGTATGCAAATCTAATACATCACATTATTTCCTTTAGACATTGTGGGTACATAGGTACACAAAGTTGTAATATACTAACATATATGGCTAAATATTCATGTAAATAAATTTTAGAAATTTATTCTCTCATAAGCAGTTGAAAAGTTAGCCTCTTTTAATTGAAAGGGACAGTTGCGCATTCAAGTGTCTTAAGAACTAGGAATGGAGTGAGGGTATTATAAAGACACATTTGGAAGGGAGTTGTATTAGGTTGTTCCTGGATTGCTATACAGAAATGCTTGAGGCTGGGCATGGTGGCTCACAACTGTAATCCCAGCACTTTGGGAGGCCAAGGCAGGCAGATTACGTGAGGTGAAGCATTTGAAACTAGCCTGACCAACATGGCAAAACCTCATCTTCACTAAAAATACAAAAATTAGCTGAGCATGGTGGTGTACACCTATAGTTCCAGCTACTCGGAAGGCTGAGTCAGGAGAATCGCTTGAACCCAGGAGGCAGAGGTTGCAGTGAGCTGAGATCGTGCCACTGCACTCAAGCCTGTGTGACAGAGCAAGACTCCATCTCAAAAGGAAAGAAAGAAAGAAAGAAAGAAAGAAAGAAAGAAAGAAAGAAAGAAAGAAAGAAAGAAAGAAAGAAAGAAAGAAAGAAAGAAAGGGAAAGGAAAGGAAAGGAAAGGAAAGGAAAGGAAAGGAAAGGAAAGGAAAGGAAAGGAAAGGAAAGGAAAGGAAAGGAAAGGAAAGGAAAGGAAAGGAAAGGAAGAAGAAAGAGAGAGAGAGAAGGAAGGAAGAAAGGAAGGAAGAAAGGAAAGAAGGAAAGAAAGAAGGAGGGAGGGAGGGGTGGGGGAAGAAGGAAGGAAGGAAGGAAGGAAGGAAGGAAGGAAGGAAGGAAGGAAGGAAGGAAGGAAAGAAGACTTGAGACTGGGTAATTTCAAAAAGAAAAATGTTTAATTGACTCACAGTTACACAGGCTGTACAGGAGGCATAGCTGAGGAGGCCTCGGGAAATGTACCATAATAGCAGAAGATGAAGGGAGAGCCAGCACTTCACATGGCCAGAGCGAGAGGAAGAGGTGGGGAGGTGCTACACACTTTTAAACAACCAGATCTTGTGAGAACTGACTCACTATCATGAGAACAGCATCAGTGGGGAAATCCACCCCCATGATCCAATCACCTCCCACCAGGTCCCACCTTCAACATTGGGGATTACAGTTTGACATGAGATTTGGGTGGGTACGCAGACCCAAATTATGTCAGGAGCCTGGAGAAAACCAAACTGTTACAGAACAGAAATTATGGGGCCATCAAGAAACTGTTCTCAGCAATCACAACGTTGAAATCAAAAGTTTGTAAGTATTCTTGGATTTTCATTATGTTTCTCCACTGTGAATATGATTCTGTTATTCTCTGCATTCACTTTTTCAGATATGCTCATTTCTACTTCATCTGCCGCTGGTTACATAGTGTTTTCACTGTGTCTGTATGTTTCTTTATCCTTCCTTTATGGTTTTCACTTCTTTAGATTTTGGCCTTATGACAGCTTTTGGACTTACCAGGACAGCTGCTGGATAACATGGAAGGAGAGTCTACTCTATCTACTCTACTCTACTCTACTCTACTCTACTCTACTCTACTCTACTCTACTGTATCTATATTGGCCTTTACTTCTACTTTGTAAAGGATATTATCCATGCACAGGCTCCAAACGCCATATATATGAATAACAAATCACTTGTCCCACTTTCTAGATCATTATGTCTCACTGACTACAACACATACAGCCAGTTACAGTCTTGTAGGATCAGAGTAGAATTAACTTTTTTTCATCTTAAATCATGTTCTGCCTTCTATATTCTAGACCTTAATTGATAACCTCATTGTCATCTAACCTTCCAAACTAGAAGATTTGCAACCTTCTATAACAACTAAATTTCCTCGATTCTCCAGTGGGTTTTCAAATTGTAGCACTCCATCCCACTTATTTTAATATTGATGTGACCCTGTTATTTTTCCCATGAACTACTAAAACAGTCTCCTTCAAGTTTTTCTGACAGTAACTTTGTCCTGACTTCCAATCATGCATAACTCAACTCTTTTATTCAATATCATTGTTCCAGAACCTACAAAGAACTCAAACAAATTTACAAGAAAAAAACAAACAACCCCATCAAAAAGTGGGCAAAGGATATGAACAGACATTTCTCAAAAGAAGACATTCATACAGCCAACAGACACATGAAAAAATGCTCATCATCACTGACCATCAGAGAAATGCAAATCAAAACCACAATGAGATACCATCTCACACCAGTTAGAATGGCGATCATTAAAAAGTCAGGAAACAACAGGTGCTGGAGAGGATGTGGAGAAATAGGAACACTTTTACACTGTTGGTGGGATTGTAAACTAGTTCAACCATTATGGAAAACAGTATGGCGATTCCTCAAGGATCTAGAACTAGATGTACCATATGACCCAGCCATCCCATTACTGGGTATATACCCAAAGGATTATAAATCATGCTGCTATAAAGACACATGCACTCGTATGTTTATTGCAGCACTATTCACAATAGCAAAGACTTGGAATCAACCCAAATGTCCATCAGTGACAGATTGGATTAAGAAAATGTGGCACATATACACCATGGAATACTATGCAGCCATAAAAAAGGATGAGTTTGTGTCCTTTGTAGGGACATGGATGCAGCTGGAAACCATCATTCTTAGCAATCTATCACAAGAACAGAAAACCAAACACCGCATGTTCTCACTCATAGGTGGGAACTGAACAATGAGATCACTTGGACTCAGGAAGGGGAACATCACACACAGGGGCCTGTCATGGGGAGGGGGGAGGGGGGAGGGATTGCATTGGGAGTTATACCTGATGTAAATGACGAGTTGATGGGTGCAGCACACCAACATGGCACAAGTATACATATGTAACAAACCTGCACGTTATGCACATGTACCCTACAACTTAAAGTATAATAATAATAAATAAATTAAAAAAAAAAAGAATCAAATACTCGGTGATTTCACCTTCATCCTTGGAAACTTGAAAGTACTGATAAGGTTAACTAGAAGAATAAGCTCTTTTCTCTCCCATTCTATAAAGAGGGGCATCTACTTATTTATACTGAATAAGTTAAAACTGAAAAGTGGAAACATAATGTAATGTGAATTTCTCTTGGAGTTGTACTAGTGTTTGTGTTACTCAAAATCTAAAGTATGATTTGAGAATAAAACATTTGCTAAAATATCTCAAAAAAAAAAATCCTTAAAAAATAATTGATCAAGAAACTCCCATGCCTATTCTATTCTGTTGACTGTCCAAAATATAAAATGCAAATAATTCTGTGCAACAAAGACCTTTAACTCAGCTCCTTTCTACAGTTCCTTCTGGCACCTTTGTCCAACCTCATTTCTACTACATCCCCTAGCGTGTCAGCTTCTCTTACAACTGACGAACGCTTGTAGCAATTCAGATGACCCTTCTTGCCCTTCTCGTACCCTTCCTCACTGGGGAAACACCTATGAAGACTCAGTACAAATTTTACCTCCCTCATGGAGCCTTCCCTGACCTGATGGCAGAAGTATTTGGTTACTCTCTGCTTTCAATAGCACTGTACATATTTACCCATATGAAAAGACCATGCTATACCCTAATGTATTTCTCACACCTATCTCTCCCATTTAATTTTAAGCTCCCCGAGATCATTTCACATTTTCCTCTGCATCTCTAACTATTAGCATGATACCTATCACAGAGCAAAAACTTTGGAAATATTTGATAAATGATTGGACAACTAAAATAACAAAATATTGCGTATATATCTGTAATTTCTATATGACAATATGTATGATGATAAAAATTTAAAGACATGTGTGCGTAACTAACCTCACTATTTCTATCTGAGTGCTATCTGGGTTGTATAATTGTATGGACATAGGGTTCAGGAGTAACCATAAACAAGAGGCACATCTCTACCTCCTCAAGAGCAGGCAGCAGAGCAAAGCTTTGCAGGAACAAGAGAAGGGTCAGGTTTCATAAGTACTTGAGAAGATTACTTGGTATTTGATGCCATGGCAGGATCTGAGATGCTAAGCAAGGCCTGCAGCTACTTACATTTAAAAATGAGGAAATGCCTAAACAGGATTAATCAACTTTTCACATGTCAAAGCTTTCTTATAACTCATTAACGATATTTTAACACACATGCAATTAATGCATGTATTACCTCATTTAAAGTCTAAATTTGAAGGCTTCTTTTACAATGAGACGTGGACCAAGTAAATTATAATGAGGCCTCATTTGGGAGGAATGGTTGCAGCCCTGGCAATCATTTAGTGATTGACGTTTAAGTCCTGTGGAGCATTTTCCAAGGTTACGCGCTGTTGCAGCTGAAGGGGAACAGCGATACACAAGGCACACAAGATCTCTGCCCTCATGGAGCTTTCATTCTGGTGTCAGACAGACGATAGAGAAGCAAAACATAAGTGATTTCAGACAGGGCAAACCTATAAAGAGAGTAAACAGGATGAGGAACCAAAGAGGACAGAGGGTGGGTTCTGGGCACACTGAATAGGCCGGGCAGTCTCCTTGAAATGGAGGTATAGGGACAGAACTCTGGATGGCAAGATGGGGCCATCCATGAAGAGATCTTGGAAAAGGGCATTCCAGGCAGAGAGAGCAGTAAGTTGAAAGTCTAGAAACAGCCCAGCATCCTCTGGACCAGAAAGAAGGCCAGTGTAGCTGCAGCAGCTTCAGGGGACAAGGTTGTGCATGAGATGAGGTGGGAGAGTCAGCCACGTGCCAGACCACAGGGCTTGGAAACACAGCTGGTGGGGCTCTTGGCGCACATGGGGAAGACCAAAACTGCACTCTGTATTCACACTTCGACAGTATGCCCTGGGAACGTTAGCTCTAGGAAGGCAGAAACCCAGTCCAGCATTGAATAGTTGCTCTGCAAATGTTTGTTAAATGACTGAATGAGATTGGAGATGGCAGAAGTTCGAGTTGTGTTTAGATGTGTTAAATCTCGGATGACTTTTAGGAATTCAGTGGCAATGATAAGCTCTAAAATACACAGTACTTACTATGGACCAAGCATGTTTTAAATGTATTACGTGTATTAACTTATTTAATCTTCCTAACACAAAAGAGATAAATATTATTGTGTCAATTAAAAATGAGGACACTGAGTCATAGCAAGTAATTTTGGCACCTCTAACCCCTCTGTTATGCTGACACCCTTCGGAAGGCCTTGGAGACAGTTGGGTATATGAGTGTAGAACAGAGAGTGGTTGTCAGCATAAAGATGCAAGTCAGCCCAAGAGGCCTAAGGAAAAACCAGGGGTGCAGGTGTAGCTGGAGAAGCGCCACAGGACCCGGCAGAAAGGGAGCCTCCAGCCCCACCAACTGCACAGTGGAAGCATTTCACATGCATCTCATTTAATCTGCAAATAATTTGATGAGGTAGTTACTTTATCCAGGTTTTACAGATGAATAAAACTAACATTCAGGAGATTAAATACTTGACCAAAGCCAGATGGTTAGTGAACAGCAGGAGCTGGAATTCAAACCCTGGGGAGTCTCACTCCTGGCAGAACTGAACAAAACCAGAATGGTTTATTATTCAGTGAAAATTGAAGACATGAGAAATGCTCTTTAGTTTTGTTTTTTGTTTTTTTTTTCCAAGAATCTTGGACTAGACTAAGAATAGGAGTGTCCCGTGTTTTCCTGGGGTAACAATAACAGGATCCCTGGCTCAGGCTCCAGCTGGAGCATTGAGAGATTTTCTCAAATCCCTGAAGTCCCTCCCAGGTTGGACTGAGATGTGGATTTACTATAGGGTTATATGAAGGGCCATCCGGGGCACCATGGTGAGGTTTCACTTCCCCTGAAAACCATGTGGCTCTCTGGCAGCTGTCCCTTTCCTGTAACTGCACCCCAGAAGTAGGCAGGGTCAGCTTTCTGCTGCTGGCATTGACTGCACTGTCCACAGTGCCCCCATTCCTGTTCTCCTACACTGCTGGCCCCTCATGGGAGGATTAGAGGAGGGGAGATACTGTCCTTCAGTTCTGCTTCATTCTGTCCACGGGGCACCAGGCATTGCTTTTCCATGCTATGGAATATTTGAGAGATTTTATCTATACACCTCTTCTCTCTTTACTCACTCTCTACCAAGCTTTTCTCATCCTAGGAGCCTAGTGTGGCTTCATCAGCCTTGGGCTGAAAATTGACCTGAATGATAGCGAGTTTCTCAAAATCACCTCTCTACTTGTTTCTTTCACTCTAACCACGACGCATAGCTGTTGTGTGCAGGGAGTCTCATCAACCCCCTCTCCACTTTGGTGAGTGGTTTTCCATACAATATGCAAATAGATCTGTGTAGGTTCTGGCCCTTCAGACTTATGTGGATGTGTCTGAGTCACATGACATACAGAACTTAGACTCCCTCCCATGGAAACACCCATATTTCCCAAATTCTTGGTTTCAACTGTTGATGTATTCCTTGAGTATGTGATTGCCTATTTGTGTTGAGTTTCCCCTTTCTCATTTGCTTACTGCTGTATCAAAGTGGTATTTTTGAACTTACAAAGACCCATCTGAAAATGAAGAGCAAGGGCACAAAAGGCAAGGAAGAAAAATAAGTTCCCAATTTTGTAGACACTAAAATCTCTCTCACTTTCTTTACGGAATACTAAAAAGGGGGTGTGTATGGAGAGTCAAATTCACCAGTCTGACATTTCCAAATCTCCAAGGAGTGAGTAGTTGAAAGGCACACTCAATATTATAATTTCTTTGTTTTGCAATTTTCAATGTGTACATTTCAAAGGACACTAAAGAAGAATTTTCTGTTTACCAGAGTAGTAGTAATGGTAGTTTTTTCAAAGTAAAAACAAACATAAAATCCTGTCTGGTGTCTATGGTAACAGGGACCTGACTGCACTTGGAGAATCCACACCAAGACGGCACAGTTTCTACAGGCTAAAGCATACAAAAAACCAAGTACTTTTACATTTGAAATAATTCAGATAAATCATCACAGTTACCAAAGGCATGTATTTGTTCGACATTGTTTGAGTAAATCTAGAGTGTAACCTGGGATGTACGCCGCTCTGTTTGCAAAACCCCTGCGTAAGTCCACTCTCACACTGCTATAAAGATACTACCTGAGACTGGGTAATTTATAAAGAAAAGAAGTTTAATTGACTCACAGTTCCACGTGGCTGTGGAGGCCTCAGGAAACTTACAATCATGGTGGAAGGGGAAAGGGGAAAGGGGAAAGAAGCACCTTCTTCACAAGGTGGCAGGTGAGAGAGAGGAGGAATTGCCACAAACTTTAAAACCATCAGATCTTGTGAGAACTCCCTCACCATCATGAGAACAGCATGGGGGAAACTGCCTCCATGATCCAATCACCTCCCACCAGGTCCCTCCCCTGACACATGGTGATCACAGTCGGAAATGAGATTTGGGTGGAGACACAGACCAAAGCATATCATCTCTTTTCCCCCAAATAAATAATACATTTTTTCTTTTCTTCATGTCTTCCTTGGAAACGACCATATAAGAATTTCCACTCAGAAGACAATTCTTTCCTGTCAAGGAAAATATCTTTTTCCTCCATTCTCAGAACATCTTACTCCTTATCATTAAGCTGGATACCCTCAAAGACTACAGTACAAAGTGAAACCATCTGATTGCCTGTCTTCCAAAGAACAGCTTGATAAAAATAACAGATTTAGGCACTCCACCCTGTTGCTCTGTCTACATGACACTAAACAACCCTGTTGGTTAATCTATTTGCTGAATCAATTGGTTGTACCTTTTACAAAATGGCAGGGGCATCACAAACTGCTGTGAAGGAGGTGGTGTGGCAAGCCTGGTCTCCAGCTAAAGTAACTGGTAAACTAACTAGAATACCTCCTGCAGCCTACAACTCAAAGTGCAAGAAACTATTTTAACACAGCACTAGGTAAGACTAAGAACAACAGGTTTTCCATCCCTACATTGTCCCCTTCTCCAAATCTTCTTCACAATAAAAATCCAAAGTAATTTTACCTCCTCCAGAAAAATTTCCTCCAAATATGTCTTCATAGATCTCTTCCTTCATGTTTCTTATTTATTTTAAAAATTGTTCCTAATACCAATACTTGAATGCTGCCTCATATTATTTATAGCAGCTTTATGTACATTATTTCTTCTCGGTATTTTCTTCTGTGTAGAAATATTGATTTTAATAGTCACCTCAGGCCACTCCCCTCCCTCCCTATGATATCTAGCCTCATGGCAAAAAAAATGATTGTTATTATTCAATAAATAATTGCATTAAATTATGACTCTTTAAATTCATAACTTGCCCTTTGTCCTTAGGCTGTGCAATTACCAAAACTTGTGTATCTTTCAATGAAACATGCACGTGCTCCATTTTCTAGAATTCCTGAATCTTGGCTAATGAATTATCCTCATCAACATCCCACCTCTAAAGTGTTTCTGGTATTTCATCAAAGAGTAAACTCAGGAATTTTCAAGGTCCAGTGCACTACATTTATTTTCTTTAACTCTCTATGCATTGCAACTTCATCGCATAATTCTGCTTTTCTTGAAATACACACATTCTACATGGATTACATTATTTTGACATTTGGCTCACCTTTGATGGGAGGGTTGTTTTAGAAACTTCTTTTATATTTTAACCACACATGCACCCCACACTTTGGGTTCTATTGAAAAAATTTACTGAAACATTTTATTAACACCTTTTAATCTCGTTTGTATATTTTGCATATTTCCCATTAAGGGTTTCACAATTCTTTATTGATGATGCTCCATTATGTCAATTTGCAAGAAGTTTCCGTTATTTCAAATGTCTTTGGTCTGGTTAATGGCGTCTTCACTGAGCTCAGTCTCAGTTCCATGTATAAGTCCTACAGTATCTCTTTTAGTTCTTAGTATTGACTGGTCTGTTAAGTTTAGCTTGACACTAAACTTAACAGCTCTTAGATCATTTGTAAAACAATAGAATTTTTTCCTTTTTTCTTTTTTTTTTTTTTTTTTGAGACAGAGTTTGGCTCTGTCACCCAGGCTGGAGTGCAGTGGTACAATCTCAGCTCACTGCAACCTCCACCTCCTGGGTTCAAGTGATTCTCCTGGCTCAGCTTCCTGAGTAGCTGGGATTACAGGCACATGCTGCCGTGCCCCACTAATTTTTGTATTTTTTGTACAGACGAGGTTTCACCATGTTGGTCAAGCTGGTCTCGACCTCCTGACCTTGTGGTCCAACCACCTTGGCCTCCAAAAGTGCTGAGATTACAGGCCTGAGCCACCGAGCCTGGCCTAGAATTTGTTTCTTATAGATAAATCATGTGATGGTTAATACTAGGTGTCAACTTGATTAGATTGAATGACGCCTAGATGGCTGGTGAAGTAGTAGTTTTGGGTGTGTCTATGAGGGTGTTGGCAAAGGAGATGGGCATTTGAGTCGGTGGACTAGGAGAGGAAGACTCACCTTCAATGTGGTCAGCGCCATTCAATTGGCTGCTAGTGGGGCCAGAACAAAGCAGGCAAAGGAAGGTGGGACAAGGTTGCTTGCTGGGTCTTCTGGCTTCCTTCCTTTTCTGTGCTGGATGCTTCTTCCTGCTCCTCCTGCTCTTGGACATCAGACTTCAGGTTCTTCGGCCTTTGGACTCTGGGACTTTATACCAGTGGTTTGCCAAAGCTTTCAGGCCTTTGACTGCACTGAAGGCTGAAAGTTGCACTGTTGGCTTCTCTCCTTTTTGTGGGTTTCTGACTGGGACTAAGCCACTACTGGCTTCTTCTTTCCCCAGCTTGCAGATGACCTGTAATGGGACTTCACCCTGTGATCATGTGAATCAATTCTCCTTAAAAAGCTCCCTTTCGGGAGGGATTGCATTGGGAGTTATACCTGATGTAAATGACGAGTTGATGGGTGCAGCACACCAACATGGCACAAGTATACATATGTAACAAACCTGCACGTTATGCACATGTACCCTACAACTTAAAGTATAATAATAATAAATAAATTTAAAAAAAAAAAAAAAAAAAAAAGCTCCCTTTCATACGTACATCTACCCTATTAGTTCTGTCCCTCTGGAAAACCCTGACTTATAAAAGCCATAATCAAGGTTCTTGACCCTGGATTGTTATATTCCTTAGACACTGTAATCAGAATTTTGAGTTTGTGGATACGTTATTTTTCTAGTTGTACACGGCGTCTTTAACAAATCCTCAAAAAATTTCCTGACCCCAAAAGAAGAATGAAAATTCTAGAAATAGGTACTGAACCAGGAAAAGAAGCAAGGAAAGCTCTGAGATTTTTGAAATTTCTACTGATACAATATGGTTTGGATTTGTGTCCTTGCCCAAATCTCATGGTGAATTGTAATTCCCAGTGTTGGAGAAGAGGCCTAGTAGGACGTGATTGGATTGTGGGTGTGGATGTCCCCCTTGCTGTTCTCATGATGGTGAGTGAGTGCTCATGAGATCGGGCTGTTTAAAAGCATGTAGCACCTCCCCCTTCTCTCTCTTCCTCCTGCTCTGACCATTAAGACACGCCCACTTCCCCTTCCTTTTTGCCTTCCACCAAGATTGAAAGTTTCCTGTGGCCTCCCCAGTCATGTTTCCTATACAGCCCATGGAACCTTGAGCCAACTAAACCTTTTTTCTTTGTAAATTAGCCAGTCTTAGGTAGTTCTTTATAGCAATGTGAGAAAGAACTTATATATGATATTTTTATATGCTGTGTTGACAGATGTGGCCTGCCTTGGTAACAATGTAAAAACATCTAATTTATAGATTAGCATAAATATATAGTTGTTTCTGAGAGATCACAGAAACAATTGACTCTGATCCCTCCTGGCTTAATCTGACATATTCTAAATTGGGATGAAGAAAAATAGGAAGAAAGAAGATAGGACTTAAATATGAACAGAAGTTAAAACAAGAAATTTGGACCTCTTCCAGTAAATTTACATTATGACATTAGAATGGTTGTAGTGCTATAACTTTGTTCTTTAACACAAAAATGCTGTAACTTTCTGACATCATACATTCATGTGTAAAGTCCAGAAATAAAGATAGAAGTGATTTTCCTTTTATCTGCCTTTCCCACCCCAATAACAAGTGTAATTAAGAGTTCTAAAAGAAGGCATGGTACAGACCAAAATAAACAAAAAATATTGTTAGCCCTTTAGAAAGAAAGCAAAGAAAAACATGAGATTATCCTTCCTAAAATCTTTTAACCTCACTGGGACTCAGACTCACATTTTATCATAGACGAGGGAATTAAGCTAGATGTTCTCTATGGTTGCTTTCAACTCTAAAATCCTTGGATTTGTGTGATCTTATGGTTTCATTATTTTCATTTCCAGTTTCAATAAGCAATTTCATCTTCAGCCTGCTGAGAAATTCACAGCCTGTGTTCTCCTGCCACAACCCTGTGGGGCCCGTGTACTGTGCACACCCCGAGGGGCACCTCCCTCTCCGCTAGCAGAGAACCACCAGAGGGTTGATTTCAGGGATGGGGTTTTCAAACAGACATGCACACACGCACAAGGGAGCCTCCCTGTGACATGCCAAAGCGGCTGCAGGTGTGTTCCTCTCTCCCCTGTCCTTGCTAGTTGAAACCAGTGGGAACGAAGTGTGGGATTTAGTACCGTGATTGAAAATGGAAGTCGTCACGTGCCCATCTGGGGAATAACATGATGCTGGAACAACTGAGAGTAGTGGAGCAGCCTGACGTGACGAGACAGGCCAGTGCAGTCTGGAGATCCATGCTTACCAATTAAGCAGGCAATTACTGAAGTCGTTTTCTCCTGTCTGAGTATGAAGTGATCACAGGAGACACAGGCAGGGCAAGAGTGGAAAAGCCTGCTCAGAGACACAGGATTTAATTTGGGGACATCAGACAAGTATTTTGGAAAGTATCCCTTTACCCTGTAGTGATGCACAATAAATGAACAGCCAGCAAATGCCTCCCCTCCCGATTGCTCAGAACACATAGAATACTTATGCCTGTATTTAAAAGATAGTCCAAGCCTTTCTGTGGTTATTAGTGTTGCTGGGGAAACAACAGTCAAGAAATGGACTGCCTCAAGAAAAAAATAAGTAAGTGACTAAGTCCTAGTTACAGGGTTATAAGAGGAAACACACACATTTATGGGAGAAGCACTAGCTAATTTTAAGAAACTAGAGAGTGGTGGATGGGAGAGTGTAAGGGGAGACATAAACTAATTTGCAACAATAAATGGCGATGCATTTTTCTCCCTCTGCCTGAACTAGTCTGCACCTAACCAAATTATTTAACTTCCTTCTGGCTCTGCCTCCTGGCAAGTAAAGTAGAAGTAATAGTGTTGACCACTCTGTAACTTCTTTACAGGAGTGTTATGAAAAAAAAAAAAAGAAATTATTCAGTAACCACAAAGGTGTTTAAGATTCACAAGTGAATATTCCTTTTGGGTTATTAATAAGAGTGACTGCACTATCCCGTAGAGAATACAAATAAGGAATCACAGCCTACTACAGTTTTTCCTGGAATCAGACACCGTGAACGTTAAGTACAGACTGAATAATCTTGTGCTACTTTTCTCTGCCCAGAAAAAGGAGAAACTTCTCCCAGACACAGTCTTCCCTCCTCTAGCCTCAGCTTTCTAGACATGGTTAAAGTAGAATCTTTCTATACAAATGGAGGCTAAGAAAGGGGTATGCTTGTAAGATGCAGGTTAAAGAAGCATTTGGGTCTGTTTATAGTTTAGATCTGTGGTACTACCAAATGTCTTCAGAGTTGGTCTTTGTAGGTTTACTGTGCCATTTGGCATGATGAGAATAAATCTTGTTCCCCACAATTGGTTGGTAGTAGCCTCCTGGAATTCAGCGTGGAGTAGGGTTCTGAGTCCTCATGGTCTCTGGCAGGATCCTCCTCTTTGCTGATACAGGCAAATTCTGGGGGACATTTTCACCTGGGTCGACTCAGGGAATCAGTTATAGGAGGTGAAGATCAATGAGAGAAGCAGCCATAGAGAAATATTTCATTGCCCCCATGGATGGTCATGTCAGCTTTCAATCCCACATGTACAATTTGAAAACTCTTACAAACAAGATTTTTAGAAAATTCAACATAGTTATTATTTTAAAGATTCCCCTCAGTGTCATGAATGACTCATCACTCTTTTAGAAAGCCTTGAGCCTACTGGGCCCAAATGACATTAACTTCCCATCTGGACTTACATTTAACACATATCTCCGGTTCTCATTAGCATTGACAACTGTGAAATACATTTAAGTCATTTTTTTTTTCACATAAGAGTGCATAATTGGAAGGTTTTGTTTTGCTACTAAAATCATTATCTACCAATTGCTAGTGGAGGATGCAGGAGTGGGCTCGAGGAGAAAGGATAAACCAACAAGGGTGTTCTATTTGCGACCTCCATCAGCACACGAGCCCTGCCAGCAGGAAGCCGTGTACTGCATCAGGACACTTGTCCATTTCTCTTCTGTTTCTGACCTCCATCAGCACACAAGCCCTGCCAGCAGGAAGCCATGTACTGCATCAGGACACTTGTCCATTTCTCACGACCAGATAGCCACACACTCAAAGAACAGACCCTTTAACGAAACAGTATAACTTAAAGAAAGTTGTAAATATTAAAGATGTAGTCTTCAATCATGCCCAGAAGACTCAAAAGTATGCATGCCATACATATTTTTTCAGCAGGCAATTTTCAAAAAGCAGAACTTGTGGGCAGTTTCAATACATTATTTTTATATGTAAAGTTTTTATTTCTCTGCCAATGATCTTTATTTAGAAGTCATTTAAGACACATAGGTCAGGCCACGGTAGTCTTTCTCTCCACTCCTCTGACTGCAGTGGCTCAGCTATTATCTTTTGGGTAAGATTTACATTGCTTTCTTTTTGTATAAGTGTTTTTTAAAATGTATTATAATTGACAAATACTAATTGTGTATATTTACGGGGCACACTATGATGTTTGGATCTATGTATACATGGCAGAGAGATTCAATCAAGCTAATTAACATATTCATCATATCACCAAATTTTCATTTTTTGTGATAAAAACATTAAAAATCAATTATCTCAGCAATTTTTAAAACAACTTTATTGAAATATGGTTGACATAAAATAAACTCTGCTTATGTAAACTGCACAGGTTGATGAACTAACATGTATACACTTGTGAAACGATTGCAATTAAGAAAATCAGCATATGTAGAACCCCCCAAATTTCCTCATAGCCCTTCTTAACCCTTTAGTCCTGTCCCTCTTTGTGTTGGTTAATTCTGTGTTAACTTGGCTAGACCACTGTGCTCATATATTTGGTCAAATATTATTCTGGTTGTTTCTGTGAAGGTGTCTTCTGGATGAGATGAGCATTTAAATTGGTAGACTTTGAGTCAAGCAAATTGCCCTCCATAGCTTGAGTGGGCATCATGCAAGTAGTTTAAGGCCTTAACAGAACAAAGATTGACTTTCCCCAAGCAAGAAGTTCTGCCAGCAGACTGCCTTGGGACTCAGAATGCAATGCCTCCCTGGGCCACTAGTCAGCTGGCCTTACCCTGTGGATTTTGGACTTGCCCCTCCACAATCGCATGAGCCAGTTCCATAAAATAAATTCACACTTTCCTGTGTGTATACATACGTGCGCACACACATATACACAAGCACACACCCTGTTGGTTCTGTTTCCCTGGAAAACCCTGACCAATACACTCCCTGTCTCTCCATCCCTGTCCCTGCTCTCTCCCCACACCTGTTCCCCAGGCAACAACTGATCTGCTTTCTGTCACAAATGATGACTTTGCATCTTTAAGAGCTTTATACATATGGAATAATGCAGTATGTATTTCACGTTTTTTTAATTTGCTGGCTTCTTACATTCAGTGCAGTAACGTTGAAATTCATGAATGCTTTTGCATGTATCAATAATTCTTTTTTTAACTGATGAATCATGTAGCATAGTATGTTTATATCACAATTTTTTCTTATTTATTTATTTTGAGACCAGGTTTTGTTCTATCACCCAGGCTGAAGTGCAGTGGCTCGATCAAAGCTCACTGCAGCCTCAACTTCCCAAACTCAAGCGACCCTCCTGCCTCCACCTCCTGAGTAGTTGTGACCACAGATATATGCCACCATGCCTGGCTATTTTATTATTATTTTTTGTAGAGATAGTGCCTCACTATGTTGCCCAGGTGGCTCTCAAACTCCTGGGCTCAAGTGATCTTCCTGCCTCTGCCTCTCAAAGTGCTGGGATGACAGGGGTGAGCCACCACACCGGGCCAATACCACAGTTTTTAAAAAATCTATTCATCTGTTGGTAAGCATTTAAGTTTTTTCCAGTTAGGGACTATTACAAATAAATTTGCCCTGAACATTTATGTACAAGTTTTTCTATGGACCCATGCTTTTAATTTCTCTTGGGCAAATGCCTAGAAGTGGAATGGCTATGGGGTCATATGATAGATGTATGTTGTTAATGTGGGCTTTTAACTCTGTGTGGTTTTCTGTTATATAATAGAGAGGTCAGAAGCTCAATTTATCATTCTCACAAATTCTAGCTGTGAATTACGATTTGTTTCATTATTAGAGTTGAACTCAACTTTTTGAATGACTATTTACAGGTGTGTCTTGGAAAATCTAGGGGAAATAAATCTACACTTTCAAGTTCTAAAAGATAAACCCATTTCAGTTTCAAAAGAGTATTGTTTCATATTGTTTACATTTAACATTCTTTACATTCTACATTTAGTCAATGAAGAATAGAAGTAAAATTCATAATCTGGCAAAAATAGAATTTAAAACTTTTTATAGGTGTGAAACATTTTAAATCTATGCCTGTCTAAAAAGTAAATATAGCTAATTTTTTCCCATTACTGAGAAGTCTGTAGTTCAACATAGGACTTGGTTTAGCAGAGCCAAACCAGTATTTATGGAGGAAAATGCCACGTTTTTACCATTGAAACAGAAGTGCGTGGACGGGCAACAAATTCCCTGGAAACTGACAATTAGGTAACTTGCTCACTAACGGCACTGTACCCAAACTGTTTGCTTTTCTGTTTTTCTTAGATTCAGATTTGTTTGTCTTTATGTGTAACGAGGAGGTTGGCCACCAAATGATGTTTTCATCATCAGTAAGCTTATCTTTCAGAATCTTCCTTGTTGGCAAATGTAGTGACTCAGAAGGAAAGCATATTAAGTTCTGGGACTCTAAGAGAAACATTATTTGAAGTGGCATTATCATTGCTCTATAAGTGAATTCCTGGATCATCTCTAGCATCAGAAAGATAATTTTAAAATAAATAAAATAAAACCAATTGGTTATTGAGCCCCAAGGCACCATCAGATAGGAATAGTAATAAATCAGGTTGATAGCTTTAAAACAGCTTCTGATTTTTCTTACTAATCAAATGAGATCAGAACCCAGCTATCACTGCAGGAGAAAAGCCAAATTTAATTAGCTTATCCAACAGTGTCATTTAGTAAATCAAAAGGCTTTGAAAGGTCAATGAATCTTGCCCTTATCATCTCATTATCTTCTGTCACTAACGAGGTATCATTAACCAGCCCCAGAGCAACAGTTATTTTAGTGCCTGGCAATAGCTTGCTGTAGTTAGTGATACACTGTGCTACTTCAAAAATGGTCGTGCTTGAAAAAGTCTATTCTTTTTTTTTTTTTTTTGAGACGGAGTCTCGCTCTGTCGCCCAGGCTGGAGTGCAGTGGCCGGATCTCAGCTCACTGCAAGCTCCGCCTCCCGGGTTTACACCATTCTCCGGCCTCAGCCTCCCAAGTAGCTGGGACTACAGGCGCCCACCACCTCGCCCGGCTAGTTTTTTGTATTTTTTAGTAGAGACGGGGTTTCACCGTGTTAGCCAGGATGGTCTCGATCTCCTGACCTCGTGATCCACCCGTCTTGGCCTCCCAGAGTGCTGGGATTACAGGCTTGAGCCACCACGCCCAGCCGAAAAAGTCTATTCTTTTACTTGCAGTTCTGCTTTAAAACTTTAACATTAACCTTAAAATTCATCAATATTGGTGCCAACTCCAAACACAGTAACTTAAGTAAAGCTTCACCACTGATTTATTTATTCACTGTCTATATTTATTAAGCACCTACGATGTGACTGACTCACTCCTTGTTTGGTAGTTACTTTGGCAACAGGGATGAGCTGCATTTGAATGAGTGTCTACTCTGTGTGCTTAGGATTTGCTTATTCTGTAAGACTGTTGGTGAGTAGAACATCAAGTCATAGAGGCAAGGCCTTGCCTCCCATATTGCTTACTGTTATTTTAAGAGGGAAGAAACACAATTGGGAGCTTTGGTAGTAGCCCTAACAATGTGGGATTACAGTTGACTGGCTGAATAAACTGGCAATGAGATGGAGATTCAGAGGGAGAGCCAGGTTTCTGGAGGCCAGAGACTGTGAGAAGTTGGAGGAAGACGTGGCCCTTAAAGGTGGCTACAAGTGGCTTATGAGAAGAGGAAACTTCAGGGGGAAATTCATGCAGAGCAAAGACATAGATACAGGGTTATGTTTAGAGGACAGCAAGTTGAATCAACTTTGTTAGAGCAGCAAATGCCTCACGGGCAGTAATTCCCAAACAGCTTTCAGTCATACACCCTTTCTGCATAGAATGCGATGATAATAATAATAACAACAGCAGTAATAGTAGTAATATAAATAGTAACACAAACAATTTCAATGTGATATGCAGTGTTTTTACATAAGTGCTTTTCATATATTAATTAATTTAATCATCCTAATAGACTATGAGGTCGATGAGGTCGTATAGTCACCATCTCCCTTTAAGAGATGACAAAAGTTAAGTGCACATGGTTTAAATAAGACCAGCCCAAGGTCACTCAGCAAGAAATGGGTTAGCTGGAATTTGGGCTCAGACACAATCCTGCCTCTCCAAGCAATCGGGTCTTTTTCCATGAAAACATGCTTTCTGGGTTTCCTATACAAGTTCAGAGGGTTTATTGACTTCCCAGACTCCAACACCTTCAGGTTACATAGTTTTGATCTGTGGAGCAGTTGGTAAAAATTTTGCATTCACAATGGTACATGACAAAACGAGATGCTTTCTGTAGGAAACAAGGAACAGTGAACATTGCTAAGCAGGAACAGGATGGATACTCACAAGAATGGAGAGAGATTAACAATTGCTAATTGAATAACATGTTTCAGGTTCTGCGCCAGGCACTTGCAGTATTATGTCGTCTAATCTCCCAGCATCCAAAAAGCAAAGTGTTTTACCTGCCCCTCGCCCCTGACCTTTTTACTTACAGGTAAGAAGCCTGGTCTTCTGAGAGTGTAATTTCCCCAAGGGTGTGGTAGCAGGCAGGATCTGTGCCCACCACTCCTTCCCCATCTGCAATGAACATGGAATCTCTGCTTTTTATCAGTTCTGTGCATCCATGCATCCAGCCCTCAGCTTCTGTTAACTGCTCGCTGATGGCTCACACTAGCCAGTTTCAGATATTACTTTTGGGCAATGAGTTGGCTGCTCAACTAGTAAAGAGGACCAGGGGGCCTGGGAGTTCATATCACCCTGAGCACCACCACCGCCAGTGCTAGTACACCCAGTACTATGCTCTGAGGCTGGACAAGGCTCTAGAGCCCCCCGTAGAGACTGGTGGAGCCTGGGACTCCATCTGCAGTCTCATCCTTGCTAAGCTTTCCCTTCTCTGTCTTGCCTTCCTGACTCCTGAGAGAATTAACTAATAAATATCTTGCACTGGAAACCCTGCCTCAGAAACTGCTGGTGAGAGGATGCACACTTGCATGCTCAGGCCAGCTGGACAACCTAAAGGTCACCAAGCTCAGCTCTGATCTGCGTTTCCTGGCCTTAGTTACAGCGTAAGAACCAATGGCCACGGATGGGAGGGATAACAGCATCTATGAAGAATCAGTATCTAGAAATTATTTATATTTAGCTTCATTTTTGCTAAGTAATTCTATGAACTCTTACCAGTGAGAATCTTGTAAAGTAAAAACATTTGAAGATTAAGTTAAACAGAGCATAAATTATATTATACATTATTCTTCAATATGATCTCTAATGACTTAGTTTTCCAGTATGTGGATGGCAAATATGTGGATTACACAAAACATTACTAAAGTGAGCTGCATAAATTCCAAAAGGCTTCTAATACTAGCCCAAAGGTGAGAACTCTTGAGTAAATTTAAATATTATGTTTGAGGGTGACTCCAAAGGGAACAGGATAAGCAACGGTCCCAATAACACATGACACATTGACAGGCCCCACTAGTGTGCTCTGGCTTAGTGTGTTGTGGATGTTTGGAGCTGTATGTGACCTTGTCCTGTCTGTGAATCATGGATTGAGAGATCGTCAGTGTATGCCTTTGCCACACATGGTAACGACTTGTGTTCAGTTTGAAGCTCCAACAAGTCAGTGATAGATGAAGTGTGGATAGCTGCATACGTGAGCAGTGTGGTCACTAGTGGCAATACCAGGAAGAGGTTGCAGATATACAGTGCAATTCAATTCCACACCTGTGTTTTTATTGACTGTGGTGTTTTGTGCTTAATTTTTCTTTAAGAAAAAATAGTTTAAGAAGAAAATACTTAGAAAATTCTGTAACACATAGGGTTTGATGAAAGCAAGCACATTGATAATCATAATTTATTATGTAGCTTTTTTCTTCAACAAATCACGGATGTGAATTTATTTGCATTATACATACTTTTTTCTCTAGAACACTTGCTAAGACAAAGGGGCTCAGATTTTTGAAGAGGTATTTTCCTTTCCTTTAGGAAAACCTCAACATGATTTTTTAGAGGTATTACCGTTTGTGTCGGGGAAAGTTAGTTCTTTTACTAAGAGGCAAGAACAAAAGAAACATGACTTTAGTAGCACCTTTCATATTTTTACATCAAAACATTTTATAGCCTTCTAAATTATTCATTGTGTTCCTTCACTAGGTACACATGTAGGATTTTAAAAATATTTTTTATATTTGTGAAACAGAGAAATCTGCCACAAGAAAAATGCTGTGAAATGAAAAACAAAAACAAAAAACAAACAAACAAAAAAGCATAAAGCAGAGAATCCCTAGAAGTGAGCATCAAAGAAGTGTTGAGATGAAGAATTTTCCAGAGAAAGCTGCCTCCTTTCTTCATGAATGAAGTCGTGACTTTCAATTCCAGGCCTGTATTCTGCAATGAGCTTATAGATCCCAATCTGAAAAGTCATGCTTTTGTCCAAACTACACAGGACTTTTTTTACACAAATAATCAGATGAAGATCCCCCATTGGGAAACAGAAAAATATTCTTGAAACATAAACGTTAGCAATAATATGAAGAGAGCTGTAAGAAAAATAAACTGCCCTTTAGAACGTCTTTTTGTAAACAGAAGCAACGTCTTCTACTGAAACCACCTCTGCCTTTTACAAAGCTGCTGTCTATAATTCAGTTATTTCTCTGCCACGCATTGAACACTGGTAGCTTCATCTTTTGGTTTTCTAGGATTTGTTTGATCAGAATCTCTGAAAATGCACTCATGTGAACTTCTGTCAAGTGCCTGAATGACAGTGAAAGAATGTTTGGAGTTGGAAAAAATCAGTGCATATGGGATTGAGTGACAACTTCTTAATGGAAACCTAAAAAGGGAGATTTCTAGCCAAAATGTTTAATTACTGCTTATTTGAGACAGGCCAAGCCATCTGTTGGCTGGGATCTCGTCCCCACCTTTGGGGATTGCCTGGTGATTGGTTGGCCATGTGTAAGAGAGCCATCTCCAACTGACATCTGTCATCAGTCAAACACCCAACTGTAAAGATGAGCAAAGTTGCTATCGGCTGTCAATGGGCCATATGGAGCAGTGAGTAAACGAACAGAAAGCAACCACATCACACTGACTCCGGGTGTTTAAACAGGCAAACCAACATGCCACTCATCAGCCCAGCCACCACACCTAGACTGCAGCCCTGGAACACACTCTGCAAAAGAGGGTGTGGGGAGCGGGGTCATGGCTATGGGTCAGAAGCCTTCTTGTCTTAAGTCTTTGCTGGAAAGTCAAATGGATTAAATGAGTAAGTAAATTAATTAATTAATCCATCAGTCAAGAAGTGTATGTATGTTAGGGTGGAATAATAAGAAATCTACAAACAGAGATATGCTGATGTCAGAAACATTCGCCCCAGGAGTGCCATCAGTAGGGAAAATCTGTCCTTGTTGAGAGCTAAGGCAAGAATACGCATGAACAGGCTTGAACAGTCTTGACTTCTCTTGGAGAGCCTTGTACAGACAAGCCATTGCGAAAGAGGATTATTTTAATGCAAATACACATAAAGCGTGTTTAAGTACTTGACAAATATAGCTGTGATCTTAACATCATGTTCACATGTTCACATGACACTAGACTCTCCCAGTAGCTTTGTACAGGTGTTTTCTATTTGTTTAAGATTTTATCCAGAGAATGTCTTACAGGGAATTACCTAACTTAAAGAGCTATCACATAGCCTTTAAACTGTGGAAAGCATTCATAGTGTCTAAGTGAAATTAGAACTTGATATTGAGTCATCATTTCTAGAACTGGAGTCAGGAGCATGTGGTTGGTAGCATCTTTATGTGACTGAGGAATTCATTTGCATCCCTAAGATTTTAACTTCATTTAGTTGTAGATATTAATGAATTTACTTCAGGGGTCTTCAATCCCTCTTATGCATTAGATTAATTGAATAAAAATCCCAGAGAGTGGGTTCCAGATATAAACATATTTTTCAAAACTTTATCAATCATTCGAATGTACAGATAAGAGCCATTACTTATAAATTCAGTTGAACTGAATTTTGAGTAATGAAGCCATTATGAAATGTGGACTTTAGGAGACCCAGCCTGCCCTCAAGCAGACAGAGGTCTAAAATAAACTGGCTTTGTCAAAATACATCCAGTAGCACCTATGCCTTGTGTGAACCCAGGAATCCTGGGGCTTAGTCTTTCCTAGCAATTTCTGTGCACATCCATTTCATACCAATTATTTTCTGCATGAATATCTGGTCAGCACTTCAGTTCTGTTGGGACCCAAGCTCTTTTCTGAACCCCTAACCATCTTTAAATTACTCTGAGGTCACAATAGTGCCACCTGCCCAGATATGGCCAGCTACCTGAAACTTTTGCCAGGCTGGGTCTCCCTGATCTCCATGGCCACCAGAGGAATAGTGGTAGTATTAGGTTGGTGCAAAAGTAATTGCGGTTTTTGCAAGTAATGGCAAAACCGCAATTACTTTTGCATCAACCTAATAAGTGCCATGCATGAAGTGCATGCTACATACCAGCACTATGCCACCTGCTTTGCACAAATCCCTTTTGATCATATAGTAAGTTTATGAGATAAGAACTTAGGTAAAGATCGTTGTTATTGTTTTGAAAATAAGAAAAAATAATTTGGTTGTATAACTGCAGTGCTAGGTTTCGTCCCAGGTCTCTTTGACTCCGAAGCCTGCATTTGTCTGTTTTGGCCACTGACATTGGTCTACAGTTCCTTTCCTCAAACTTGGACCTAATTACACTAGATCAGGGCCCAGGCCTGCAACTCTGCTCCCAGCCAGCTCCATCCAGTTCCACTGGCCTCCTTCTTCCCACTGGACCGTGGTTCTGGATCTATCACATCCCAGGTGAGGTCTAACAGTCACAAATCCACAGACCATCTTCTCATTTACCACTGACCAATCCAGGAGTCCAGGTTCCTCTGACCCTTCTCCTTCCCAGATTTTGCTTCTCCTGATTGTGTGTATGCTTCACTATAAGTTGGTCTATGTTTAAGTGCCTTACATTTAACCACTAAAATAAAAAGAGCCTAATACATGGATTGACTTCACCATTGTCTTTGGAGCAACATTTTTTCTTACTGAATCTATTAATAAATGATTTTCATTAAAAATCTTGAGGTTGGCTGGGCGCGGTGGCTCATGCTTGTAATCCCAACACTTTGGGAAGATGAGGCGAGTGGATCACTTAAGATCCAGAGTTTCAGACCAGCCTTGCCAAGATAGTGAAACTCTGTTTCAACTAAAAATAAAAAAATTAGCCAGGCATGGTGGCATGTGCCTGCAGTCCCAGCTACTCTAGAGGCTGAGGAAAAAGAATCACTTGAAGACAGGAGGTAGAGGTTGGAGTGAGCTGAGATCATGAAACTGCCCTCCAGCCAGGGTGACAGAGCAAAACTTAATATCAAAACAAAAACAAAAACAAAAATGTGATTTATTCTCCTTAAAAGGTGAATAATCTTGAATTACATGCTCCTAGTAATATTTATTTAATTTACTCAGAAGTAATTCTACATGCAATGTAAATAGGGCAATTTGATTTTTTTTTTTTTTTTTTTTTTTTTTTTTTGTAAGGACAGGGTTTCAATATGCTGTGCAGGCCTATCTTAGACTTTTGTTTTTTTTCTTTTTTGAAACAGTCTTGCTCTGTTGCCAAGGCTGGAATGCGGTGGCATCATCTCAGTTCACTACAACCTCCGTCTCCTGATTTCAAGCAATTCTCATGCCTCAGCCTCCCGAGCAGCTGAGACTGCAAGCACGCACCACCACACTCGGCTCACTTTGGTATTTTTAGTAGATATGGTGCTTTCTCATGTTGACCAGGCCAGTCTCAAACTCCTGGCCACATTCTTTTCTACACAATCTTAATTCATGACAGATGTACTTATTTTCGGTCATGTAGCTTTATTCCCAATTAAAAGAGCCACATCCTGCTCCTAACTTGTTGCTATTAATGACAGCACAAGCATCAAATTTTAAGATTATGCGTTTGGGCACCCCTTTTTCTTCTGTTCTGACTAATACTTTACTTGTATTATTTATGAGTCCCCACCAGTCTTCAGTCCTTAAACTTATTTCAAAAACTGTGGAAACGGGAGGTTCAGAGGGGTCATAGCACACATCGGGCTGGTCACTTCCTGGATTACAGACTTTGTACTGAGTGTTATTATACAAACATTGTTCCTTTTGGAATTCCTAGGCATTCATAGTAACTATAGAACAAAAAGTTTGTCTTAACTTGTCCTACCTCAGTGACCTGATGAATGCACTGAAAGCAGTCCTCTGTGTGGGAAGAAGCAGTGGAAGCTTTTACCACACAAGTCATGTTATAAGGAAAATAAGTCTCATGACGATTTTCCTCATGCTTCGGCTGTGCATAGACCAGTCAGCTTCTGGGTGTGACTGGAGCAGGGCTTGTCGTCCTCCTCAGGGTTACTTTGCAGGGATTGTGGTTCGGTTTGGCCTCCCAAGTTTCAGTGGCTGCGGGCTTTACGCAGCAGTGGTGAACCCAGGCCGGTATTCCTTCCACCTTTACAGCTGTGGGAGTGGTCAGGATAATGGTCTGGGGTCCTTTCCACTGCGGCCACAAAGGAGCTGCGTTCCAGTCCGTGATCTACACACGGTCACCTGGAGAAAAATGGTGAACTGGGGAGAATAAGCTGACTGGGCACCTCTCATTTACCCAAATTGAGATTGTCTGGGTAATTTTCCCCAAGGCCAGTCTTGGGCCATAAAATGGCTGCCAAGGGAGGACTTTCTCCTGCAGCTTCACTTCCTTTCTTGTCTACTCTGTGTGGTCTAGGGGCTGTGGGCTCAGGAGTAGAGGGCCTCTCTGCTTGGTAAAGGGGAGGCACTGTTGATGCCATCTCCTGCCATGAGTCTGTGGGCTCGAGGTTGACAGAACTTTAGAGGCTGGCTTCCCTTGGCGGGTGGAGTGAGATTCTTCCTTAACCAACTGTCCCTTTGCTACTAGTACTGCTGCTGCCTGTCCCCTTAACCACTGTGGGGGACCTAAAACTAGCTGTAACCAGGAATCTATATATGGGAACTGATCTGGGTGTCCTGGCTTGCCAGTTACTTTGTGCCATACCTTTGAAACAAGAGACCTGTCCAGGCTTCCTTCTAATGACCAATCTACCTCTAATTCTGGCCAATCTATTTCACACAAATTTCTTGGTTTTCCTGGAGTCATAGTGACTCCATAGTCTCCTTTGAATCCTTTCTTGAAATTCTTTAACATAATTCCCAATGTGGTGGGCTTACTTTGCACCTGGCCCATGTTTTCTCAAGACAAAATATCACGCTCACACCACACACTCATTACAAAACAAAGAACGAGTAAAGAGGGCACACACACATCTTTATCGTTGATACCAAACCAAAATCAGAGTACCAAGAAATTCAAGACAAGTCAAAACCAAAACCAAAGTATCAAGCAATTCAAGTCAAGTCAAAACCAGAACAAAAGTGCCAATACAGGCACACTGTGGGTGATCAGGCCACACTTCCACTCAAATGGAGTGGGCAAGTTTCAAAGACTAGTCTTACCAAGTTTCAGATGTGTGGACTCCAAGTGCCAGTTCCTTCCCAGTGTTCAGCCACTGCATTGATCCTCCACAGAGGCCTGCCACACTGTGTTCTGGTGAGGCATTCCACCGGGGCAATTGCCTACCCGGGAGCACTCTTTAGATCACATTGCTCAGGCGGGCCGGAGTCCCCCACATGGATGCTCCACAGGGCAGGTCCAGGTTGCCCAAGGGGTCCCTTGACTGTCCATCAGTCACCTCACTTCCCAGTCAAGGAACCAAGAAATGTAGCAGGACAAGCCATGGACAAAACCCCACAGACACCAAGATAGTGAAGGAAGTAACTTTAATCAGCTGGAAGCATCGGCAGACTAGCATCTTAAAATCTGAGCTTCTCAAGTGCACAATTTCTGCCCCTTTCAAGGGCTCACGACACTAAAGATTTTACATGAAAGGGCCGTAATTGATTGAGCAATCTAGGGGGTATGTGACAGGGGCTTCATGCACTGGTAGTCAGAGTGAAACAGAACAGAACGAGAAGTTTCACAACGTCCTCCCATACAATGCCTGGAATGTATGCATAACATCAGTTGCTAGGTCATGGGTTGAATTTTAACTAATTTAGTTAAGGTCAGGCAGGCCCAAGTCTGGTTTTGGGTCTGGTGCCTGGCACCGGGCTGCCTGCCTTTGGTTCCGCTTCCTTGTTTCTTCTTAAAACAGGTACTGAGTAGAAATCAATATAGAACAATATGGGGGGGGTCTCTTTCTCTCTTCTCTCAGAAAAGCTGCAGACACTCAACTCTAGCCTGTGAAAGCAGCCAGAAGAGGGACTGTACCCTGCAGAGCCGCAGGGATGGAGCTACCCAAGGCCATGGTAGCCCACCTCTTGCATCAGCGTGACCTGGATGTGAGACATGGAGATCATTTTGGAACATTAAGGTTTAATGACTGCCCTATTGGATTTCAGGCTTTCATGGGACCTTTGTTTTGGCTGATTTCTCCCATTGGAATGCGTGTATTTACCCAAAGCACCCCCATTGTATCTAAGAAGTAATTAACTTGCTTTTGATTTTGCAGGCTCATAGGCAGAAGGGATTTGCATTGTCTCAGATGAGACATTGGACTTGGACTTTTGAGTTAATGCTGGAATTAGTTAAGAATTTGGGGGACTATTGGAAGGGCACAATTGTGTTTTAAAATGTGAGGACATAAGATTTGGAAGGAGCCAGGGGTGGAATTATATGGTTTGGCTGTGTCCCCACCCAAATCTCATCTTGAATTGTAGTTCCCATAATCTCCATGTGTCATAGGAGGCACCTGGTGGGAGGTAATTGAATCATGGGGGTGGTTTCCCTCATGCTATTCTCATGATAATGAGTAAATTCTCATGAGATCTATGGTTTTATAAGGGGCTTTCCCCTTCACTTGGCTCTCATTCTCTCTCCTGCCACCCTGTGAAGAGGTGCCTTCTGCCATGGTTGTAAGTTTCATGAGGCCTCCCCAGCCACGTGGAACTGTGAGTCAATTAAACCTCTTTCCTTTATAAACTACCTAGTCTCAGGTATGTCTTTATTAGCAGCATGAGAATGAACTAATACACTTGCAATCTAAAATTTGGAAAAAGTAGATAAAAGAATAATTATGAAAAAACAACTGTTAATATTTTAAAGTGTTAAATTTAATTTTATTCAAATGTATTGGGAAAAAGAAGCTGAAATAAAATAAAGAACTTATTGAACTTAGAATAAAAACTCTCAACATATATATATATTTTAATTACAATGTTCACAGCCACAGAACTAATTATATTTTATATCATATTATATATATATATTCTTATATTCTCATAAAGTTAATATTTTTCAAAAACTTTAGAAGGTGGGTCATTATAGAAAAAGTGATAAATCACTTTCTAGAAAAGAAAATCATGGTAAAGTAATTATATTTTCTGGCTATCATAAATCCAAAGTGATTATATTTGAATTGAGAATATCAGTCAGGCTTCTGTTTTCCTACGAATTGACTGAATAATGTTTGTTTGATTTTGTTATTTCAAAAGGCACTGCTCTTTAAACTCCATCAATTGCTAACAAATTATGTCAAAATTTCATTTTGAGGTCATGATTTATGTTCATGTTCTTCTTAACCTTACTTTATAATTGCCTTACGTTTTTCTTGACAGAAAGAATAATCACTCATTTTGTATGATGCTATCTATTTTTTTCTTGAAGACACTTTCATGTAGCCCTCAGACTTTGTGTTCTAATTTGGAATGATTATTTCTATGCCAGCAGTAAAGGAGTTATTCTGAGATTTATTTTTTCTTCACAGTCATAAGTTAGTTCCATCTTCCTTGAAACTGATATACTCTTTTTTCTCAGATTCCTTTTTGACTTTGTTTCTTAGATTTTTGAGAAAATTGTTTATAGTTTTTAAAAAGGGACATGGCCAAATAAACTTTTTGAGCCCCTTTATGTTTGAAAAGCACCTTAATTTTTTCCTCATGCTTGAAAGCTAGTGTGATTTTCCTGTTCATCATTGTTCCTCCATTGTTGTCAACGACTAGATTTTGTTAGTGAGAAGTCTGATGCTTCTTTAATATTTGCTCTTATTTTTAAAAACAAATTTTAGAACTTTTCTTTACCTGTGGACTTCTGAAATGTTCTCCTGTGTGTTTCTGTATGTGTGTGTGTATATATATAATATATATAAAACCCCTCATATATATATTTTATATATATATAAATATCTATTTTATATACATACATATCTATTTTATATATGTATATATATGGGTTTTTTCCTGCTTTTTAGGTATTTATACAAGTTTTGGTTTACTAACAATACCTTTCCTTTTCATTGGCAGTGCCATTTTTGTGATTATATTTATGAGTAATATAGTCAGTGCTCTGTCTTAAACCAGCATTTCTTATTTGCTCTTATATTTGGCACTAACTGCTCTAGTAAATACAAATATTGGTAAGACAACCTTGTTATCCATAAATAAATAAAACCTACAAATAAATAATTGCAACACAGGGTTTTGGGGGTCCTTATCCTAAGTGTTTTGTATTGCAATTCTTAAGTGGTAGGTCCGAAGTTAAAAAAAAAAAAAAAAAAAGATGTTTTTCTATTGTTATAATCAAGAAAGGGTGCATAAAGGAAGTAGCATTTGAGTACAATGTATAGGGACTACAGTGGTAGAAAAGAATACAGTCTGGATGAGTGAGAAGGGAAGCGTCAACCAAGAGATGAAGGACCAGATTGCAAAACAGTCAGACAAGGCGTTTATGTGGGTCTTAGGAATTCTAATTTGGGAGACACAGATTCGGCTAGAAGCCAAATTGTGTTCCAAAGAGAGGAAGGGGAGTAGGAACTTTTTAAAGGAAGTGAAGTGTGATTGCACAAGTTGTTTTGAAAGAATGATCATTGGTGGAGGCTGCTGGCAATTTCCTCTGGAGGTGGGTTAGGAGTTCTATGAGGTCATGGTTCACTGGGTGTCTCTGTTCAGAAGTCGCAGTGCTGGTGAAATTTAGCTACTTTCCTGGATGTTGTCGTGATGGTTGGGCTCAGGTAAAGGCTCAAGGCAAATTTTTGTTTTGCAAGGGTGTAAGCTGTGCAGGTAGTGTTTCTTGGAGTGACTTTCCAACTCCACTTCAGAAGTCTGAACCAGAGCGACACCATTTTGAATATTATATTTCACAGAGAAAAAACAAGAGATTGGTGGGGAAGCGTGTGTAAAGGAGGGACAGTACAATGTCTACTCTTTGGGCAGAGGCTAGACTGGTTCGACTGGAATGGCAATGCTTGTGTAATGAATTGGTGGCACATAAAAAGAAGGGAGGGGGTTTCATTTACTTGCTAAATGCATGAGCACTGATAATGAAGCAGTCCAGAATCTGAGAAGCCCGGGTGAGTCAGGGCAGGCATGTTCTCTGAGCACAAGGCCTTTGGGGAGAGATCAGCGTGCAAACAAAGAACGGAATTCAGGGAAGTGTAATGTAATAAATGTATGTAAGTTTTCAAGGTGACACATATATATATGTGTGTGTGTGTGTGTGTGTATTTTGTGTGTCTACACATTTGTATATTGTATATAATATAATCCAGAAGCACTAAAGAAGCAATTTTCTCTAGAGGTGGGTTAGGAGTTGGGGGTGGTTTGCGGAGCACCATCCTTTAGTGCAGTAGAGAGGTTGAACCTAAGTTGGTAGAAAACTGGATGCCATTGAAGGCTTTTGATCCCGTGAGAGTTGATTTAAATTATGTTTTATGCACATAAATCTGAGGGTGGTTTATAACAAACAGGAAACAAAATATAAAAGCCATCAAGGTAATGAAGATGCTCTTACAAAAGTCCACTTGAGAAATTTAAGAGTAAATGAAGAAGGAAAAAAAGAGACAAATCCAAAAGTTAGATTAGCAGAAGAATGAGCATAAATCAGCACCTGAGAGTGAGGCAGCAAGGAGTTCAGTAGGAGGATACAAGAAGGAGTACAGTTAGCGGGAAAATGTCTAAGGCTTTTGCTCTCAGCAACTGGAGGATAACGGTAGCACTCTAAGAAGTAGAAAACTCAAAATATGTCATGGTGAGGTGGAAAGCACAAAAGCTTTGCACTTGGCAGGTAATATCTAGTTACGTTTCTGTCCCTAATGTTATAGAAACATCAAGTCTCTACAATTCTTTGGGCCTCCTTTTTTTTCATCTATTAAATGGGTTTGCAGTCAAATATATGTATTTTTAATTTTCAGATTAAAATTCTATCATTGTTGCTTGTTTTAGACATTAGTTTTGGTGTCATTTCTTAAGTATCTTTATTCCATACATTCATATAACACAATGCATAAATTCTACTTTACACAGGCAATGATGTTAATCTCCTGCCTGTACATTTTGCCTTAGGAAGGGTTATTTCTTAAACATCCTTTGTTCTCCCTTACAAATTCCAGAGCAGAAGATCAAATAGGAAACTTTTAATGTGGATTTCAGTTTTGTATATAAGTCATCCTGTCGTTTTGGCACTACAGCTGAGTTTCCTCATATTAGCTGGAGAAGATTATGAATAAATTTGCAGCATGCTGCATGGGGGAATATGTGTACATGATATCATTCTTATTGGCAATTGCTTTTACAATTCACTGCACAGAAAATTTAACACGAGGGCACTGAATCCCACTTCTCACACTAGGGTGAAAACTGAGAGCCACAAACACAGATGTTGAGGAATTGCTGCTATTATGATTAACCTATCTTCCTTCTAACCCTGTTCAGTTCACCCAGTCCAGCACCAAAGGCATCTCTGTTGGCCATGATCTTTAACTGGTTTCCCTTAGCTCTCATACGAAATTATACCCTTTCAATCTGGTAATCAAGATCTGCCATACACTGTCTCTACTTCATTCCAGAGCTGTATCCTGAATTTAGAATGGTCTCATGCGGGAGTGACGAACATTGGATGCATACATTGACCTCTGTCCCATGCCTGTTTCAGGCACTGTCACTTGATTGTGGCATTATTTCCTTCCAAGTTGTAAAACGTGTTCTCAACTCTTCACAGTGTCATGCTCCAGGTAGCTGTTAGCAAGGGGTCAGAGTGAAGATGCAAGTTACAATGCATCTGCTGTTCTTTGGTGTCTTCTTCACTCATTGCTTTCTCATGGTTAGGACCCTTCAGCTTGTCTCTAATGCAGCTCTACTCCAGTCTCTGAGGCCAGTCTTCCCAGTAAGGTTAAAAAATGTAAGAAACCTCACATAAGTATTTTGAAAACTCAGAAACAAGCCAGTCTCCTTACTGGTGCCACTCTAATCTCATATTTTAGCTCTTTTTATTGGGCTTTGACATCTTGAGATTTTTTTGCTTATGGTGTCAGATCTGAGGTCATATCTTGGTTACTTGTGAAGGATACATCCTTATTTTGAGATTTATTTATTGCCTCACTTTTCCGAGTATCTCTGGGTAGCCAGAGTCCTGTCTCTTGAGGTCAACTGCATGCATAGCCTGCCATCTCCTAGAAACAGGGGCGCTCTACTGCTGAATCACACACTTGCTGTCTACTGTGGACCTGGTCATCACCTGGTACCAGGCTTCCTGACACTTCACCACCCAGTTCAAGTTTCTTACTAAAAATAGAATAACACTTAACACTTATATACTTGTAGAGTGTTTCTCAGTTGGCAAAATCTCTCTTTTCCTCCCATACCTTGTATCACATTGTATCTCACTGAGCCCAGTTTTTACACAATTCTACAAGAATCTTCACTTTACCAAATTGCATATGTTTGATAATTTTTACCCTCCTCTGCAGATTTCCTCAGAACATCCTCACAACCCTGATTCTCCTCCAAAATGCTTATCTCTCTTTTTCAGCCAGAGACACCTTAAACCCTCTCACCCTTCTGAATTTTCCTTTTTATTTATTTTATTTTTCTCAGAAACAAACACTTAATATGGACTGACTTATGAGCAGAAACCATGTCTTTGTCTCAGGTGGCAGCAAGGCAAGACAGTGGATCCCCGTGCCATTACCCGCCAGACCCAGGGCTTATGTACCACAGGGAAAGGGCATCTGGGCTTCCAAAAGGATGTGTAGGACAATTGTTCAAGGGCAGGATTTATATGTGCTCTACACAAGGAACAATGGATAAATTGGAAATCTTAGAGACTTTTCCAGAACTGAAGTTAAACAGAAGTCAACATGGTGGATTACCATCCAAGATGGAGTTGCTTTAGCCCCACACTCCACCCATAATCTGGCTCTTACAGTCCCACGTGCTCTCCTCTTCCCCAATGGACCCCAAGCCTTTGGGGATGGTTCTTGATATTGTATAGCAGCAGCAGCCGTGCATTAGCGACAGAAACAATGGAATTCCAATTGAGGGAGATTCACAGGATCTGATTAATCCTCATTACAGAATACCGTAATTTCAGTTTTTTCAGAAGTGGTAAAATAATGAGATACATAACATTAATAATTTGAACGGTAGAAATATAACGCATACAAGTCCAGAACAACAAAAACCAAAAAGAACCTATTCCATTAGGCAGCCAACTAAAAGCATCATGAAGAAAATTAAAACCTGATTCTTCTTTAGAGACTTCTTATAGCCAAGAAATAATTCAGAATTCAGCCCAAATTATAGGCAAATATAAAAACTCAAACATAATGGTCAGGCCTAGAATCTAAATTTTTCTTCCTTCAGTTTTCTCATTTCTACCAAGGATAAATCATAGTAAGACTAATTTATTTGCAAGTAAATTTTACTCTCATTATATTCAGCCTGCTTATTGGTATAGAGTGCAGCAAGAATAGTGACTGGATATATAGGCTCCTTTTAAGTTGGCTTTGCAGGAAGTTATATAAAGAATTTTGAATTTGGCTTTTTAAAAGCCTTGAGGACAGAAGCCAGGCCAAGGATTCGCCATCAAACTGCTTATAATACCTGTACAGTTTTCTTTCTTTTTGAGGACTCACAATATCTTGAGATTCCTGGGCGTGTTAGAAAGTGCCATTCTTTACTTGCTGCAAATCAAAAACCTTATAAGGGAACTATGTAGGCAAGATACCAAGCCAGTCTTTCCACAGAACATCTTATCAGCTCTATAAATTCAATCTCAATTCCTCAAAACAGCCTGGTCATACCCAAAAATATGCCATTCTATTCTAAGTCTTGGAAAAATAACCAATGTCTCCAAGTATGTCCCATTACAAAAGAAAACAGATTCTTATTGAATTTTATCCAAATAACTATTTTGCCATAAACTCAAGGTACTCATGAATACTTTCCAAATTTGGGGAAATCAGGTAAAGAGAAAGGTAAATTTTGCTCATAGAAGTCCACTTTCCTGATTTCTCTAAGCTGTACAGAGCTCAATAGAAAATATATATATTTTTTTCTTTACTTCTCTTCCATCAGAGTAGCAGCCTCCAAACGGGATGCTGACCACTCACTCCAGAGCTGCTATCCACAAGACAAGCAACTCTTCTTCCGTCAGTCAGGAGTTTTCTGTTGGGCCCTATGTGATCCAGCTGCTTCTCATATAGCTCCAGAGTCAGTCCTAGGGGAAAAGAGGCACCCTGCTCACGCGTATCGCCTCCCAACTCCCCAGGCAGCATGGCCCTATACAAACCAGCTTCACCTCATCATGGAACCTTTCTGGGTGCTGCCATCCCCATCATAGTGCCTCTGTGGCATCACCCCAGAC